>NW_024080890.1:405698-487686 GCF_003009895.1 Hyaena hyaena
CCCCCCCCCCCCCAGCCTGCCCCTCAGCATGGGCATGGAGCTAGTCCAGAGACAGGCGGACCGGGTAGTTCCCACCAGCAACCCACTCGGTACTTGGCAACTGACAATGAGCATGAGGCGGCAGGACCTAGGCCACGAGGCACGCCGGCGTACCGTACCCAGGGGTCACGAGCAGGTCGGGGTGCATATGGAGACTGCCGGGCTAGGGGTCGGGGAGACCCAGGCTCCGTGCTCGGTCGGCCCCGAGAGAAGGCATGAGGCCTGGGCTGGAGCACACTGTGCCAGCTCCCCTCTGCCCAGGCGCCCAGAGCAGCCCGTTCATGTGAGCACACGGTCTCTTCTGTCTCCCTCACCCAATTTCTCCCATCCTTAGGCCTCATGCCTGTCTCTAACTCAATCGTGTCAGTCACCTAAGTCATGCTCCTAAAAGGACAGTAGCCTCAAGGGAGTAGTGGCGGTGGGAGGCAGAAGGGAAAAATTCTTTTCTGTCAAAAATTTCTAGTGAGGCTCCCCAATCCTAACGTATAGCCCCAAACTCAAACATGGTCTTAAAGTAAGCGTAAGAGCACATGATAACTAGTCATTCAATCCATATTGCAAAAACTTAATCTACCTTTCTCACTCTAAAAGACAGTGGTTATACCATATCATGCTACGTTTCCACCAGGTATGACTCCATATTGGCACACTGATGTTATTAAACATATCAAGTGCCAACTTCAGCTAAGAGCATCCTTTACTGACTATAATTTATACTCAAGAGTGTCCAAGTGCACACTCAGGGAGGTGCCCACCCGCCCCTTGGAGCGCCTCCACCAACCGGCCCCACTGCTGGCCCCCTGCATAGCATTCCCCTGGCTCCCTCTCACATTCCACTCGGGCCTCAATGCCAGTGCCGCCTCCTCAGACAGCCTCCAGGACCACACCAAGATCACCTAGCACCTAGCATCACACTGCGCCCCGTCACCCACAGCCCCTCCTGGGGCCTGCACTCATTATACTGCCTGACTTTAAGTCATCTATTCTTCTACTTTAAGTTATTTATGCTTTCCCTTCATGTCAACTCCATGGAGGAAGGGGTTTTGTTTTGTTCCGTACTACACTCAGAACAGCGCCTGGTACATATGGAGGTCTCAATAAGCATCCATTAAATCAATGAACAAAAATGAACATTCTTATTCAGCTGCACAATTTGGTCCCGGCTTACTTTTGGATGTTAATTTGCCCCAGATTTATTTTAAAACCGGGAGGACAAAGAAATTATGTGAAATATGATGAAAGAGATATGTAAGATATTTAAGTATACACAATATAGATACATAAAATGTAATTTTATTTTTTTTTTAAATTTAAGTAGTAAATACTCAGTGGCTATACTTACATCTGTGTCTCAGCAAAGTTAGAGACCCAAGCCTGAAGCTCCCAAACTCTGGTCTGCAGAGAGAACCGATGGGTGGTGAACGCCACCCCGGTGCCTGGGGCTTCCGCAGGCCGTGCAGCACCTCATCGTCCTACAAGGTTTCTAGCAGACACTGCGGGTCCCTGAAATCACTTTCTTCACATGCCGTGTCAGGGCTCTCTCAGGACACTGGACAAAGATGTCCGTCACCACACCGTTGGGGTGGCGGGACTGGGAACAACCCAAATGCCCCACACCCAGGGACAGTCGGATAAACACTACCGAACCCACGCTGGGCACCATGATGCAGCCAGTCACAATAATGGCTCAACACCTCATCTGCTGACTTGGGACGACGCTCACAGAGGGCTGCCACCAAGCAGGACAACCTACAGACAAACGTCTACATGATACGATGCCATTTCTAGCAAAGTGAGCATCAACCACGAAACAGTGAGAATGACCATCGTTTTTCTCTGGATATGGTCTCACTGTGCTCATTTCGTACTTTCAAAATAATTCAAGACTTTAAAATTTTAACAAAACGATGAACACTCATGACGGGGTGTCACTTAAAACTCTGCAACGAGCACCCACATATTACAAAGGCGATCTTTCAGCAGAGTACAGGCGGCCCACCCTTAGGCTAGTGGGGGGCACAGAATCAGAAGCGTGCCTACGCGGCTGTAAGTCATAGAGATGCCTCTTTATACCTAAAAAGTACCTACTTCTTAAATGTGTTTATTAGTTAAGATTTTTCTAACATCGAAAATGACCAATTCCTAATTCTCCTATCACTTCCTATTAGAACCACAAAAATACATCCTATGTAATTTGCATAAAACAACAAACACTGATTTAATTATTAGGCTAACACATAATGGCACAATACTGGCAGCTTGCAGACTATTTAGAAGTGAGGGAAACCATGCTGAGACTCGAACTGGCCTCCACGAGTCCACTACTCACCCCCAGCACCAAAGTTGACGACGTACTGAGAAAACAGGGCGTCGAGCTCGTCATACTGTACAAGAGCGTCTTCAAACTGCTGCAGCATCTCAAATACGAAGGCAAGTTCCTCCTGGTGACCAGAACAAAAAACCAGCAAAAACGTCAATCAACTTTTTTGGAACAACACACAGCCAGCAGAGATCACGACGAGAGAAACCTGTGGCATTAAGGGCGGTACTCGGGTGGGGCGGCCGGAGGCAGTGCACGGCTCCTGGTTCCAGCTCAGGTCAAGATATCACGGCTCGTGGGTTCGAGTCCCAAGTCAGGCTCCAAGCTGACATCATGGGGCCCCCCAGGACTACCTCGGCCCGAGAACCAACCACTTCTCCAAAAGGCCCAGGCACTGGACTCAGAATGGAATTCGGAACCAAAGATCTTATTAGCACTAACTAAGTGTGTTTACTGCGACTGAGACGTCATCTTTTTTCCAGGCCCTGTCAGGACGGGGCAAGGAAATGCGTGCATGTGTACATCCTCACACACATGCATCTAGAGTTCTGACCTATCCATCCACCTGTCTGTCCATCCGTCCATCCATCCCACCATGGGCTCACACTGATATCTCAGAGTCCAATCCCACACCACTGGGTTCACCTAGATTCTCCCTCTCCTTGCTGGTAACTCTTAGAAATGAAATTTGATACACCGGAACGGTGAGGTGACAAGGCCGTCTGAAAAGTTTGTAGCGGGTCAATCATACCGTGACTTGTGGACCCTCACGCGTGCCCAGTCACCGAACACCACTGAGACATAAGCAACACAGTCAGAGATAAACATCAAAATTTCTAATCACTATTGGTCTCTTATTTGTTCAAAGTACATTATTTCTTCAGGAATTAACACACAAGTGCAATTTAAATATGAAAACTTTTTTTCAGTCTAAATGTGGTGAACATGCAGGAGGAAACCTAAGGGCAACATCCCGGTCACCCTCTGCAGTGTTAGAAAGGTGTGCCAGAAACTGGCTTAAGACCCTCCTTTATTGAGACCTCAGACTAGAAGTCAAACTACAGAGGAAATGACTGTCCCTGGGAAGTCCTAACACAATCCCAGGGCCACGCGGGTGGCAGACGTCTGTCCTCAGGATCAACACCACGGCCAGGGCTCCTCTGCTTGAGACATCTCCACGGAGGACACCCCGGAAGGCCCGAGGCAGTAACACCACCCAGATTAGTCTGAGGGACAAGGCCCTTTTGAAAACGGCCAGATGCCGAGCCCTGAAGCGGCAGGAGAGCTGACGGACGCGCCGCGGAGACGGCCTCTGATCTGCCTCACGAGCCCAGAGATGGAAACGTCTGTGGCTACCACGCTGTCTCTTGGTTTCAAGAGCTATGCTAGTGACCACGAAGCCTGCCTTGTTTCCAGAGGAGGAGGAGGAGGGGGAGAAGGAAGCGTCTAGTAGGACTGGACGCCCCATACCTGGACCATGAAATAGTCACAGAAGCTCCAGCCCGGCTCCGTCCTCTTCTCCCTCAAGGTCCTCATGTCGTCCTCAAACTTGCCCAGGTTTTTGGTAAAAGACATAAGAAGGGATGTCCTGAGTTTGGTCAGGAAGGCATTCCAGGATTCCTGAGTTCGAGAAGAGTCCTTCAGGGGGTCGGAGAGCACAACACACCTGCAGAGACACGAATGGATGGTCTGGAAGACGCTCTCCACGCACGGCATGCGGCCCAACTGCTTTCCGCCCCTGCTTCCTCCCTTCGTTAACTGGTGGCGACCGTCAGGCCGGCGCCGAGAAACTGGGTTGGGAAAAGGTTTCATCAGGAACTGGCTTAACGCCACACGAGCAGCGGGCGCCGCGGAGCCGTGGCGGCAGGCAGGGGTGTGCGACGTCTGTCTCAGATCCAGCCTCCGGGGCTCCCTGGAAAGTGAGGTGGCCGCCAGCTCCCAAGCCTCAATCGCACTGCCCCCTGCACAGACCTCGCCGGTCCCTGACACGGCACACGAGGGTTGTCACGCCCTGACCCGGCCCGGCGGCCCAGCTCGGTCTCACTATTCCTGGCCAAGCCCACCCAATGTCTCGAGCTCTACGCTCAATTCATCTAGCACATTCCCGCTCACCCTTCCAAACCCGGCTTGGCCGACACACGTCCTCCCGGAACCCCTCCCCTGCTGCCCTGTGATTGCACTACCCCCGCGGTGAGTGCCTCACTCCCTCTCCGCAGCTCCGTCTCTCCCCCTGGGCCCTAGGCCGTGAGCTCTGCAAGAGCAGAGTTCAGAAGTAATCAGTAAATAAAAGCTTAAAGAATATGGCTTGATATTAGGTAGGATACAATTTCACTACAGAAAGACTATCTGGGGGCACCTGGGTGGTTCAGATGGTTAAGTGTCCGACTTTGGCTCGGGTCATGATCTCACGGTTTGTGGTTTGAGCCCCAGGTCGGGCTCTGCTGACAGCTCTGAGCCTGGAGCTGCTTCGGAGTCTTGTGTCTCCCTCTCTCTCTGCCCCTCCCCTGCTCATGCTCTGTCTCTATCAAAAACAAACATTTTTAAAAAATTTTTTTAAAAAGAGACTATCTGTGGCATGGAAATACCAAAGGCATAAAATTACAAGTTTCCAGTGGATTTGGAAAAGGCAATGTGTTCATCTAACAGGCTGGAAAACACAGATGTATCTTTTATAATAAAAATTTAGAAAGAAGATGAATAAACATGAACTCAGAAATAATTTTAAATACTGACGCTGTGAGCTCAATATTTCTCCTCAGTGGATGTGTTGCCTTAATTACTAGCCAGTAGCAAAATGGAGAGTCTAGGTCTCTGTGCCCCAGCACAGCCTTTGGAGGAAGGGCTAAACCTCTGGAATCATAAACCGGGGACCAAAACGTGAAGCCCACAGTCTAGATGATCTACCAGGTGAGGAATCAGTACCAGGGAGAACATTTACGAATCAGTAGCCGGCTTCCAACCCAGATACCCCACCACATGGTGCTGTTTCCTACCCCGAAGGGCAAAAGGCCCCGGTCCCACCAGCTCATTCCTAAAGCCCCAAAGGACTGACATGCATCTATTCCCTCCACGAGCTGAGAGACTCTATCAGTTCAGCCTCCTCAAGGCTGGGTCATCATGGACACTTATTCCTGGCCAGACACAGGACTCTCCCCCAAAGCTCCAGGGGCAGAAGGGGCAGGAAAATGATGGCAAACCGACCCCCCAGGCAGTCTTTGTTTACCCAGAGCCGGTGCTTACCAACCGGACGAGACGTTCATTAAATTCTCTCTCTTACTGTGTCTTCAACTTGCACAGTTTCTAGATTTTCTTTTTATAACAATGAAGAACTATGCTTCAGAAGTCTGTGTCAGGCCTAGATGGTTAACCCAGGAGAGCGAGCCCGGAACAGCTCCCCAGACTGGCAGGCGCTGGCATGCAGAAGGGCTCCTCGGAGCAGCGGGGACCTGGGGGCCCGGCCTCCATGTGTCATCGGGGCCGCTGCTAACACAGACAGCTGTCGGGGCGGCCCTCTGACACGTTACTAACCACCTGAAATACCCACCAAAGGCCTGAAAAATGCACATGACCTTTGGCCAAACAACTTTCATTTTAGGGATTCATGCTAAGAAATAACTAAGGATGTACACAGCGCCCAGGCGCCAACACTGTTTACAGTGCTATTGACAACAGGCAGTAACTCGTCCATCTGCAGAGGGCGGGGTAAACAACTTCCCGTACGTCACAGCTACGGAGCGGTACGTGCTCACTGACGATGATGGTGGGGAAATACATTTATTGTTAGTGGAAACATTTTTACAACCATCAGGTGGGAAAGGCAAACACAAAATATGATGCAGGTATATCACGTGCACCCGCACACACCACACCACCCGGCCCTGAGCGTGCTTTGTAAAAAGGAAAGGTTTGAAAAATACATACCAAATACCAAGAGTTAAGATCAATTTTCATTTTGCTCACTGCTTTCTTCTAATAATCCTACGATGAACATGCAGTGTTTACAATCAGAAATTGCATGCCAGATTAAGGCTAAAGGAAACCAGAAGCCGCCTCAGGGCCAAGTGTGCCATGTTTCCGAAGGCCAGAAATCAAACCGGCTAATAAAATAACCGTGAATACGAGGTTTCCAAATTCAATATATGGACCCAACTCTTCACTTTAAAAAAAAAGAACTGATTTGTTAAAGGTGCTTGCAAATTAATGAAAATCAAAACATCAGAAGGCATGTTTTTATGCTGAGATGAAATGTTAAAATCTCGGGAAGTTGAATTTTACATGTAAAGACTTAGTCAATGGAAACAAGTTAGGTTTCCATGGGCTCAGCAGGAATGTACTTTAAGCAATTAGATAAAATCAAGTCACAGCCTTTAAAGCAGTCAACAGGCACTTTGAAAAAATTAGACAATTCAAACATCTCACAGGTTTAGACCAATCCGCCCCATTACTACCAATTTATGTTCTTAATGAAATCCCAAAGAAACGTGACCAAAAGGCCATTTGGTCTGGTCACTGGTTAACCCTCTGCTCTGCTGCCCTGGCACCCCTCTCCCCATCACCTCCTCCCTCCTTCCCCCCACCACCTTCCCCCCTCGGGGACAAGAGCTGTGTTCCCGGCCCCCCTCCCGGCAGCCGGCCCCCCTTTTCAGAGCAAAAGCAGGCGCAGCCGAACCACATGGGGAAGGAGACCCGGTTCCGGGGCATCTTGCTGAAGCGCTAAGCCGATTCCTTCGGGATAACTAACGTACGAATAACAGACCTTAGGACACATTCCCACAAGTCCAGATGGCATGAAATTTCTCTAAGAGAAACCGTGAGCTCAATAATCTAATGTTTATTTCAGACTATAAATAAAACAAGTCTGAACGTCGCTCTGTGCCCAGAACTGTGTGGGACATAAAATGAAAGCCCACAAAGACTCCTTCCCCTGAAGAAGAGTCAGTTTACCGGGTGACACAGGACGCGGCAGTGTTGGTCAGGATTCCGGCCCGGGCTCCTCCCCTCGCTCCCGGGTGCTCCTCCCTCCATAGCCCTGCCCCCCCAGCTCCTCTGTGAGCACCTGCCACCGGGGCGACCACCGGTGTGGTGACGCGCCTCTGTCCGTGAGGCCACACCGTACACCGCAGGCACCAGGAAGTCCGCCAGCCTGCCCGGCTGGGCGCGGCACCACCAAGAGGGGAACTGACCCCAGCAGCCAGAACGGGGCCACACAGGGCCAAGCACGGGGAAAGGAAGGAGCCACCATGGTTCTGTGGCTCCCTTTTGAAGATCCTAAAGATTAAGTAGGCATTTCAGAATTCTGGTTCTTAGGAACTCTTAGCAGGTATGAAGGAAAGCAAACGCACCACAGGGTTGAGGAGCCCTCCTGTACACAGGGACGCAAGGTGTCCCCAAGCCTGGCCACTCCAACACGCACTCCGGATCCTCAAAGGGAAGCCACGTGCGGGCTCTCCTGCCGTGGTCACCGGGCGGCACACTGGGGGTTACAACTCCTGGCGTTTCCCCCAGCAGACCGGGAGCCCCGGGAGGGGGACCCCAGTCTGCAGCACCCACCACGTGCCACAGCGTCAGGTCCACTGCCGGCACTCACTGAGGAAGATCCCGATGCAGAAGCCGGTCATCTGGGTTCACTTACCTGTCACTCTGTTTATTACAAAAGTCATTTCTTATCTTGTCCACAATGGAAGCTCGGGGAAGAATGTTGGTTTTGTTTTTCTTCTTGGCATCATTTTCAACTACCACTATGAGCCAGTCCACAGAGCTATGAGCTTTCAGCACGTTCTGCCACTTGGTAAGGTCGTCTTTTACTGTAGCTTTATACACTTCAGTATCCTAAAAATAAGTAAGTCAGTGGAAAGGAAAGTTGATCAGTGCCCTTCAGTTTAACAGCAAAATGTGTCTACTAACAGAATACATCGGCCACAGTGCTTTATAGCTTTGGGACGGGACCCTCCATGCAAGCCCGGTGCCTGGGGGCAGGCCCAGGGACACCAAGGGAAGATGGCTCCAAGGTCACAAAGGAAGAGACCAAGAGGGAGCTTAGTGAGCTGCCCGCGGCAACACGGTCCACTGAGTAAGCCAGGACTTTAAAATCCGGCCTACTATGCGAAAGGGCCCGTACCAACCAACTCTGTTGTTGAGTCCCTGGCACGGGTCCTGTGTCCATGGGGAGAAGCCCCCCCTCCCAGCCCCCAGCTTGGAGCCTGCAGGAAGCCTAGGCCACCACGAGGCGCCTCCTCCACAGCCCGCAGCCCTCCGTCAGCACCCAGGACAGCGCCAAAACCACCTGCGGGCCACACGGGCGCGGCAGCGCCAGAGGCAAACAAACCCAAGGCAAGTGGACAACCTAGGGCTTCCGGAAAGGAAAGCCGGTCCAAGTCACAAGGGCCCCAGGGGAGACGCCGCTCCGGAAAGCCAACACCGCTGGACTCACAGACGCTGAGGCCGGCCTGCCCAGAAAGCCCACGGCCCGCCTCGGCCCCTCCACGCAGAAGCGCAGAGAAAGTCTACCTGCTGTCAGCGCTGGTTTATAACTGCCCTTACGCTCTACCAATCCACGCAGCAAATCCAGAGTGAAAAATCTAAAACCGAGATGCTTTACTTTCAAATTGGACATTTAAAAACCAAACTAAAACTTAGAAAACTAAAATTTAGCTACTGTTTATAAATACATAGATTTCCCCCTTTTTCAATACAAAGATTCTTTGTTATCCTGCCCATACTTTCTCTGGATTTTTTAGTTTGTCTTGAATATGCTAAAGGGACCGATCCCTGAATGAGAAACCTCAAACTCTGTACCCAGCCCCTCCTGTGGTTTAATCAGTAAGTGAAAAGTTCCAGAAGTCAGTACTTTTAATTTTTAGTCTGGCTTTTAGAACCTCTGTGTCCTCAGTTTAAACTGAATACAAACACAATCAGGAAAGATTTTTTGCTGAAAAACTAAGAGGAAAGCCATCCTGCGAGGAGGGGTTTTCTCTGACCCGCCATCCCCAAGAATGCGCCCCTCCGCCGCACCCCCTACGGACCGGAGGCTCCCCTCATGATGCTGGCACCCTGCGAGGCTGGGGCCTACGTGCATCACGCCTGCAGGGTGAAACCAAAGGCCGCAGACCCCGACTGCTTTGCAATCAAACCTCAGGGCCCAGGGCCAGGGAGCCCGGAAGAGCTGAGAAGCACTGAAGGCCACCGCCCTGGGGCTGGTGCCAGGCACCCTCTGCCCATGCCAGTCCCGGCTCCCAGCTCTCCAGACCGGGGAGGGGCTGCCACACTCCCTGAGGGGACCCCAGCGTCTCTTCACGGACACCCTGCTTGGGACAGAGACCTTGCTGGGCAATGGGCAGGGCAGAGTCCCCTGAGGCTCTGGGGGAGATGAGCCATGGGCACTCGGCCACGGCTCACAACAGCCAACCATGGGCATTACGAGAAAGGCTCGGTGACCGCTCAGAAGAGCCCAAGCTGCACCAGTGAGGGGAAGGTGTCTCCAGAAAGCAAAGCCAACACAGGAAGAAGCCGCTGGCTGGGGGTGGGGTGGGGGTGGCGGATGGAGCAGTCCCACCCGGGTACCAGAGCCATGCGGGGCAAGAGGGGAGCAGATGGCGAGATGTGGGGCCACAAAGGAGACAATGGAGGCCTGGGGGGAGGCATGAGGGTCAGAGGCCCAGAAGGGCCGAGGGGGCCTCCCTGCTGTGTAACCTTATCTGGGTGCTACAGATCAGCTGAGGTGAGGAGGGAAGGGATCCATGGGGAGCGCCAGCCCCAGAGCGCGGAGGAGCCGGACAGCATTGACAGAACGCTCCCGGACAGCGATTATTCAAATAAGCAAACTTATGGAGACGAGGCGTGCCTGGCTCCTCCATGTCGTGTCGGGGAAGGAAGTTACAAACCTGGAAAGACACCAGAGCCGCCCTGCGGTACAGGACTGCCATCGGAATACGTGTGCACATGTGCATCTGTGCACACACACACCTACACACGGACATAAATGTACACGTGAGGGGGTGCACACGCCTGTGCACACACACGTGCTCCAGGGCAAAGAGCACGTCTAGTCCAGGGCCTGGTTTCTAAATGCCATCTCCCGCCGGAACGCCCAGTGCTCCTGGAGAAGGGGTAACCCCGGGGCTCGGGCAGCGAGAGGACCAGATGACCTTGGCACATCTTGCCTTAGGGAGAGTTCAGAAAACACGGACATGTCACAAGGTCACAGAAGCCAAATCGGGGACCGTGTGAGCATTAAAACCAATACTCATAGCAACAGACTACACTCCCCAAATTCAAAATCAACGGGTACATACCAACCTCAACCAAGAAACGGGGCAGCTGCCTCCCAACGCGACGCAGTGGCAAGGGCACACGGACCCGCCGCCGGAAACAACCAAAACACGGAGGAGGGGACACGTGCGGGGAGGCGTGCAGGTGGCCCGCTGAGTGCGCGGAGCTCCCGGGTGCTCCCGGGTGCTCCGAGCATCCTACGCGGAGCAGACAGAGCACAGGGCCCCGGGACGCCAGGCCACGATGCCACAGGTCGGAGGTTAGAGGGGACCCCAGGGCGAGCGCTCAGCGGGGGCTGGCCAGCACAGGAGCATACGGACTACCCAAAGCCAGGGAGAGACCCACCCAGACGGGGCCGACAGCCGCACCGGGCTGGGACCGGGCCCTGTTCCCGCAGACTGCGCTGGAAACCTCCAAACCCACGGCACTGGGAGAAGGCCTCAGGAAGGAAGGAAGTTAGTCTCAGACTGACCGGTTTCAGACCCTCAAGTCCTCAGAGCAATACGTAAAAGGACCCAAAGTAACTTAATTACACAAAGCTGAAGAAAACTTCCAGGATTCCCAAAATGCAAGCACTGATTGGGATAAAATTCACATTGTCTGGAATCCCATAAAAAACTGCCAAGCAGGCAAAGAAATAAGGGAACATGATCCATACCAAGCAGAAAAATCAGTCAACAGAACAGCTGCGGTAACGACACAGCTGAGAGAATGAGCAGACAAAACCAGCAAAACCCTTGTTGTGGCCACAATCAATGTGTTCAAGAAGGCAGAGGAAGAGCGGATCTGAGGCAGAGACATGGAAGAAACTTTAAAAAGAAGGTAAAGACCCCAAAGGATCGTCTAGAGATGAAAACCACGGCGTCTGAACTGCAAATACCATGGCGGGGGGGGGGGGAGGGGGGGGGCTAAGAGCAGATGAGATGCCACAGACGAACAATGAACAATTAGTGAACTTGCAGACACAGAAATGGAACCAACCAAATGAAATGGAAAGACTGAAAAGCCATCAGCAGGACCCAATACGTGAGTAACTGGGGCCCCCAGAGGGGAGAGAGGCAGAAACAGAACAAGCAACTAAGAACGAACGAGCAGAAATGTTCCAAATTTAACTTAAAATTACAGGGGCGCCTGGGTGGCTCTGTCGGTTAAGCGTCCGACTTCAGCTCAAGTCATGATCTCACAGTTCGTGGGTTCGAGCCCCGCGTCGGGCTCTGTGCTGACAGCTCAGAGCCTGGAGCCTGTTTCAGATTCTGTGTCTCCCTCTCTCTGACCCTCCCCTGCTCATGCTGTCTCTCTCGCTCTCTCCCTCTCTCTCTCAGAAATAAATAAAAAACATTAAAAATTTTTTTAATTAATTAATTAAAATCACAGAACCACAAAGCCTAAAAAACCCGAAGGGCAAAAAAACATGAAGAAAAGTACACCAGGGCATATCATAGAAGGTTTAAAACCCAGGACAGAGAAAAAAATCTTAAACTGCTGGGCGGGGAGGGGGCGGGGGGGCACTCTGTAAAAGTAGCAGAGGCTGCGCACGGTCACACCGTAAGTCAGAGGACAGCGGAGCAGCGCCTCTTCCGTGCTGGCTGGAAATGAAGACCCGTCAGAGCAGAATTCCACATGCAGTAAGACACTCTGCAAAACGGAAGACCTGCTCAGATCCGCAGAAGCCGGGAGGGCCCTCCCCGCACCACCGGAGAGGGGGCACCGCGAGGGGGCTCCGCAGGCAGAGACTCGTCTCTAACTGTGGGGCGCGAAGCCGCAACAGCTTCCCGGGCGGCAGGGACCAGCGTGCAGGCGCACGGCCGGCGGGAGGGGGGCTGCAGGGTCTGCGCCACTAAGCGGAAAGCGAGCACGACGCGGGAGCTGTCCTCCTCACCCCCAGGTCCCAGTCATTATGGACGTGCTCCAGAGAACTGTCCGTAATAGGTAACCATGGAACCAATGCAAAACAGCAGCAACCCACGGGCTCCTTGTCTGGAAAAACCAAACCCCCATTCACGACGTCTTCGAAAGCTTTATCTAGCAATAAAAACGCAAGACTCAGGAAAAATACGAGAACAAGGCTGAGGGGAAAAACAAGGGCAGAAACCATGGAGAAACAAACCACGTTCTCAGATGTGCGATCACTAGAATTCTTCCCAGCCAACCCGAACTCCTTTGAGGTGATCCCAACCCAAATTCCTCCAGACTCTCCTCTGCTCTTTGTGACGGCTGCTCCGCCGCGCGGGGCTCTGGGACGAGCTGCTCCACGGTGGGGCAGTCCCAGCCCTTGCTCTGCTCCCGCATCTGCTGTCTACACAACGTGGGGGCACAGCCCACCTGCCCACCTGCTGCGGCACCTGCAGGCTGTGGGTAAGGCGATCGCGTGTCTGCCGGCGGAGGCCAGCGTGCTGGCCGCGATGCACCAGGACAGAGGCTGCACACCCCAGGGGCCTTCCCACGGGGGCACCTGACGCCCTCACAGAAGGGTGGCTGGGGAGCACGTCGGGGGCTCGGTCAGTTGAGCGTCTGACGCGGTTTTGGCTCAGGTCATGATCTCATGGTTTTGTGGGTTCGAGCCGTGTCTGGCTCTGCGCTGAGAGTGCAGAGCCTGCTTGGGACTCTCTCTGCTCTTCCTCCACTTGCACTGTTTCTGTCTCTCTCAAAATGAGTAAAACAAATAAACTTATAAAAAAAATTATAAGACGAAGAATGGTGGCTGGGACCTAAGAGCAAGCACCCCGAGAGGACCCCGCAGGAGATGCATTACCTTTTATGACTTAGTCTCAGAAGTCACAGTGTCACGGCGTCTGGGTGGTTCAGTCAGTTAAGCATCCGACTCTCGACCTTGGCTCAAATCATGATCTCAGTTCCTGAGTTTGAGCCCCACATCAGGCTGTGCACTAGCAACGCAGAACCAGCTTGGGATTCTGTCTCCCTCTCTCTCTGCCCTTCCCCCACTTGCTCGCTCACGCACTCTCTCTCTCTGTCTCTCTCAAAATAAATTTTTTTAAAAAATATATGTCAAAAAAAAAAGTCGCAGCATCCCTCCTGCCAGTCAGAGGCCCACATGGACCCGGGTTCTCAATGGAGAAGAGTCGTGGCCACGTGCAGAAAAGCATGGGGGATGGGCATGTGGAAAATGCCCATTTTGGGAAAATAAATTTCGTACACTAGCAAGGGATTTATTTTAAGAGAACTGATATCAATATGTATAGAAATATAATCATCACAAGCCTGTCCTGGCACAGAACAGACAGCAGTAACAGAGCCAGAGTGTCCAGAATATTGCGCAGACGTGATGCTGGTTTAAATTGAGGTAACATTTTCAGTAAATGGAAAAGAGAGAGAACATTAGGAAATGACGGTGGGCCAACTGTCAAACCCATTTAAGGCAATAAAGTTCGACCTACACCCCCACAGCTCCTGCCACACACGGAAATACCTGGAAGGTATACGGATCCAAGTATAAAGCACAAATTAGAAAATCACTACAAGAAAATACAGGCGAAAACCACTCTTATCTTCAGACAGACAAGGCCTTGCTGTACATAATACACCCGACTCGGAAACCATTTTTTCAAATGACGTGTTTCATTCCATGAAGACCGTAACAGCCACGAGCACCGATGCACTAAGCAATACGTGAGCCACCTACCAAAACAGAGACAGATGATGCAAGAGAAGCAGAAACACACCAATAACAGAGACTCTGACCTGCTGCTGTCCGCTAAGATGGGGTGAGTGGACAGAACATTAAATACAAATGTGACCCAAACAACAGATCAGTAAGGCGGTTCTTCTGGATCCACATTTAACGTTACAACCTAAAGAGCAGAGAGGGGTGCCTGGGGGCTCAGGCAGTTAAGACTCTGGCTCTTGATTTCGGCTCAGGTCAGGATCTGACGGTTCGTGAGTTCAAGCCCCGCATGGGGCTCTGTACTGACAGTGCTGAGCCTACTTGGGATTCTTTCTTTCTCTCCTTCTCTCTCTGACCCTCACTGCCCCCCATTTCTCTCTCTCCTGCTCTCTCAAAATAAGCATAAAATATAAAAAAATTAAAATTAAAATATAAAAATTAAAAAGCAGAGAAAATACATTCTCAAACACGTATAGAATACCCACAAAAACTATTAAGTCACAGGGAAAAAATAAGTTTCATAAGGCACAAATATTACAAACAATAGTCTAATCACAATGCAATAAAATTAGAAATTTTAAAACAAACATTTTAAAGAAATTCTTTCTGGAATTAGAAAACTTCATGTTAAACTGTTGGGTAAAAGAGGCAAATACAAACAAAACAAGAGCATTTCTAAAAAATGACTGAATACTGGGATCGAAATTCCTATCTTTAATTTTTTTTATGATTTATTTATTTTTGAGGGCAAGAGAGACAGAGTGCAAGTGGGGGAGGGGCACAGAGAGAGAGGGAGACACAGAATTGGATGCGGGCTCCAGGCTGTGAGCTGTCAGCACAGAGCCCGATGCGGGGCTCGAACTCACAGACCGCAAGATCATGACCAGAGCCAAAGTCGGACGCTCAACCGACTGAGCCCCCCAGGCGCCCCACCACAGAGCATATTTTAAAGCCAAAAAGACCACTTTGCACATCTCAATGAAATTTTATCTTAATTGAAATGTGGAATTTCTAACAAAAATGTAGTTTATCAAAACTGACAAGTGACTGAAACAGACCTATTTCCATAAAAGGGACACAGAAAGGGATCGAGGAGCAATCCCATAGGAAAGCACCAGGCCCACATGGTCTCACGGAGAATTCCACCAAACCTTAGAGACGAGACAGTTCCAGTGCGACATAAATTGTGTCACAAATAGACAATACATGAAAACTTCCAAATTATATTTACAAACGAGTACAGTACCGTTGCCTAAGCCTGATAAAGATCGCACCAGAGGTTACCGGCCAGTCACTTGTGACCATGGATGCAAAAACCCTAAATCAACAAACACTAATTCCACATTAAGAAAATAATACTTTGGGGCACCTGGGTGGCTCAGTCGGTTGAGCGTCCGACTTCAGCTCAGGTTATGATCTCATGGTTCGTGGGTTCGAGCCCCGCATCAAGCTCTGTGCTGACAGCTCAGAGCCTGGAGCCTGATTCAGATTCTGTGTCTCCCTCTCCCTCTCTGACCCTCCCTACTCATGCTGCTGCTTTCTCTCTCTCAGAAATAAATAAAAAGTTAGGAAAAAAAGAAAAAAGAAAATAATACTTTGACCAAGTGTTATTCACACCAGGAATGCAAGCATGGTTCAATATCAAGAAATGCATGAGTACAATTCAACAGATCAGTAAACTTAAGAGGAAAGACCCACAGGACTGTCTCCAGGGAGTCTGAAAAAGCCTTTAACAAGATTCAAGATGCGTCCCTAATAAAGACCCTTGGGAAACCAGGGGCGGACGGAAGCCCCTTCACGCGCTTGTGGAAGTTTAGTCAGTCGTGCAGCCAGCACCCTCCTCACCGGGCACACAGGCAGGCGTCCCACTAGGGTCCGGGACGAGGCGACGGGTTCAGACAGACAAAGCGAATTAGAGGTGTAAGAACAGAGGCAGAGGCGATGCCGTGATAGGGTATGTGGAAGAGCCCCAGACTGGGGGCCTAGAGAGTCACTGATAAAACTAACTCAAACCGTAAGAGGAGTCAGCAAGGTCAACATCAACCTTGTCGAAAAAAATCAACAGCCGTCATATACACAAAAATACCCAACTAGAAGACACAATGAGGGAGGAAACCCCATTTACGTAGCAACAGAAAAGTAAAATGCTTAGAAACTTAACAAGAAACAGTTACAGTCCACAATGAAGATAGTACAAAACGCCCCAAAGACACCAAAGTGGGCCTGCACAAGCAGAAAGACGCCCCTCGCCCGGGGTCAGGGCATCTGGGCGCCCGGCCCGCCAGCCCGGCAGGGACACACTCCGTGAGCCCGGCGCCACCTGCGAACAGTCCAGGAGGCCTCAGCAGCCGTGTTTCTAGCTGTCGCGCGGGTGCAGCGATGCCAAAACTATTTACGTGTGTCAGCCGCGGCGATGCTGTCCAGAGCCACCGTAGATGCGAACATGGGACACGGCAACGAGGAGCCCCGTGGGTGAGGCTCAAATCGGAGGCACGAGAGTCACCCCCGGCCCCTCAGACACAGGCTTTCCCAGCTCTGCCCAACAAGGGGCCAGAGGCATGCCACGCCCGCACTGCCACAGGCCGGGGGCGCACTCTGCGGAGAAACGGCTGATCCGGGACAAGGACGGCGAACGCACAAGGACTTTCAGCTGTGCCTGAAAGCTGGCGACGTGTTCCTCAAAAGGACACAGGGCCGGTCTGTGACCCTCCCTGGCCAAATCCGGGAAGACCTGAGCAGCAAGATAAGTAAGGACAGCTGACGACAACGCCTTAGGAGACGGCGGCCCGTGCAGGCTCCTTCCCAGAGGGGAGCACTGGCTGACCCGTTGGGAGGAGCGTGTCTGCAGCCCGGAGTAAGGACCAGTTCAGGAAGAGTCATCGCCGGGTGCTCAACCTAAGCAGGAGAGCTGGACGAGGGGCAGGGTAATCCTGGGGTCTTAGTGGCCCCTCAGAGACAGCTTATTAGCGGCAAGGGGAGAACAGTAACTGCAGCACGGAGACACCTTGACCACAAGATCAAATCTGACGTTGCCACGGAGCAGCTGTAGAGAGAAGGGGCAGTTAGCACCGGGGGCCGGCACGGCCAGCCCCATCCATAGGCCTGCTCACGGCGGGGGCCCTGGGCAAGGCCTAGGAACCCGGATCGGGGGAGGGTTGCCACCACCACCACCACCACCACGTGGTAAGAGGGCCTCCCCGGGCCCGGGCTCTTTGTACAAGTAAGGCTCGTGCTGAATGCCGCTTCCCCTCTGGAGTCTAGCGCTCTGGTACTAGGCAAGCAGAGGGTGCCCAGGCGCCTAGATCCTGAAAAACCCCTGGGTGCTGATCTCTGACAAGCTCCCTGGGGACAACGTCCCCCACGAGATGTCACGCTCCCTGCTGGAGGCTTAAGCCCACCCTGCACACCTGTCTCCACTGGGAAAGGCTATGAAGCAAAATCAGCAAGGGCAAAAGGGTCCAGGCAGAAGCTTCCAGTCCTTTCTTACTACACTTACAAGACACCCCCTGCGCGTGCTCAGATTCAGGTGAAACTGCCATGACGTGGAATGGCCTGTGTACGCCGTATACCAAGAAATGCTTATCTTATTATAGCCGCAACAGGCAGGCAGAAATGACCCCCAGGGCCTTCTCTCAGGTCAGGACATGAGAGTTCTGTCAAGAGTGACAAGCTGCCTTCTGGGCTCACATGTACATGACTGCGAAGTACACGTGCGGACTGCGACGTCAGGCGTCACTCGGGCAGTCCCGGAGGGCCCGCTGTACAGGCACCGGGCAGTCCCCTGCCCTCAGAAAGCCTGCACTCCAGCAGGAGGGACCAACGAGCGTCAGAAGTCAAGTAACCATGAGAGCGAACGTGGGCCGTTTGGAAAAGGAAGCTCGGAGGAAATATTAACAACAGCCAGCGGCCATGAGGGCACAGGGAGCTCACAGGGTCCCAAAACACAGGAAGACTAAACTTGGCGATGACCAAATGGGTGACGCACTGGACCAGGGCAGAAACCGGGAAGGACAGAGCTAGACGTGTGGCTGAGGAACGGAAGAGAGAGCACATCAAACAGAGCACGTTAAAAAGTCAAGTTGATTAATTAGAGCTGTCCGAACAAAAGCTAAACCCGTGAATTCTCAATCCTATTCCAAGAACTTTCTCACAATTTTCTCCCTACAGAAATACTCACGCAGCACTCCGTCCAATAAATGTGAAGAAAGGGGAAAGTGAGCAGGGCTTTGTTTCCGTCTTTGGGCAGCAGTTCCTCTTTGAATTGGACAAAGTTGGATTCCAGGTGAATCATCTTTGGAGCTCGACCGTAGGACCTATGAACAATTTTTAAAGCGTCACTAAGGAAAATGATGAGTGTTCAGCAGAAAAAAAAGGGAAAAATCCAACAATACTATAATCACATCCATGAGTTTGGAAGTACATTATGCTATAAACCCTGAATTCCAACGATAATATTCTGTCCAGAAAGATTCCATAAATTATCTTAACAAGGCTCAAAATTACGTATGAGTGCTCCCTCTCTATAAAGTCTGTCCTTTCAGGGGCGTCTGGAGGCTCAGTAGGTTGAGCGTCCGACTTCAGCTCAGGTCATGATCTCATGGTTCGTGGGTTCGAGCCCCGCGTCGGGCTCTGTGCTGACAGCTCAGAGCCTGGAGCCTGTTTCAGATTCTGTGTCTCCCTCTCTGACCCTCCCCTGCTCACGCTGTCTCTCTCTCTCTCAGAAATAAATAAAACATAAAAAAAAAATTGTTTTGAGGTCTGTCCTTTCACTCAGTGGCACACACAGCATCATATTCTATCTAACAACAGGGCTTCTTTGCAACAACACAGACTTCTGAGAAAAACGGCTTTTGCTTGGAGTTTCACTATAAAAACAAGTCACTATAAAAGAAGAGATTCCCCAAAGTGCAGTTTGAAGGTATGAAAGCTTTAACCTGCGCATATGCTTGTGTGATCACCTGTATGATCCAAAACAGAGAGCGGTCGCTGGCTGGGAGCCGCACCCCCCAACCCGCCCCCAGGGGGGAGGAGGGACAGGGAAGCCGGCGGCGGGGGTGGGGTACAGACACCCGAAGGAGGGCTCTCGGGGCGCGGATGCCAGCGCGCTGCACCGTGCGACAGGTGCCTGTTCCCACCCACGTATTCACCACCCCTAGAAGTCCTAGAGCTGGATTTTATGCTTTGTCCAGTCTAAGGAGTCTAAGAAACTGAAACTAACCACATTTAACAGGGCCAAGCAGACCCCTGAACTGGTGTGTCTTCTACCTGCAGGCTATTTTCCACTGTCCTTCGGGGAACCAATCAAGTCGTCTTTTTCTGCCCCTTTTCTCTGCTGGTTTGAAAGTTTAACCATCTATTTCTATTCTGCTGTTGGTTACATTTTCATTTTTTAATATGCATACTTTGTTCCTTCGAAGACCAGAGTAAATATCTATCCTGTCCTTGAACACAAGTACTTCCTTCTGTCTGCTCCTTCCCCACATTTAAAACCTTAAGACGTGTTAGTTTCTAAAAGGGCTGACACCGTAGCTTCAGCAAAATATTTTCCCGACTCCTCTGACGGCAGCAGCTTCTTTCCTCCGACGAATTCTGGGTTCATTTTCCCTCCTGCTGCCGTGTGTCCCTCCACCTTTCAGAGGGGTACGCTGTCCGGTCACACGTGTCTGAGAACGCTCCTGTTTCCTGTCCGTATGTCTTCCCCAACCGTCCCCATCGGGAATGGCACTCGGGAGTCGACGTGTGTGGCCTAGTGCAGCCAGAAGTGACAGATCCTGGCCCCAGCTGGCTCCTGGCCCTTCGAGGGACAAACCTTCTCCGTCCCGCATCAGCCAGGCCCACAGGCAGGGGCGCTGACTCCGCCCCCCGATCTGCACGTGGGTTCCGCTCACACAGACGTCTAGGTTGGAAGGTGTCTTCCACCGCTACGCTGAAGCACGGCAGCCCCACTGCATTTTCAGTGTCGTTAGAGACTAGAGATGGCGCATCTGGTGTCCCGTCCATCTTCCTGGCACAGCCTCTGGGTGGCGCTGGTCGGCTTTCACCCACTGGACTTTCGGTGGGCTACGCTCTGGATCCGCTGCGGGGGGACGCGGTGCCTGCCCCCCAGTTCTCTAGCCTCTGCTCTGACACCCGTGGCCGTCCCCGCATCCCGGCGTGCCAGGATCCCAGGTGCAGGGCTGCGGGGCCCGGGCTCCCGCTCACCGATGGCTCTCCACCACGCACCTGTTCACGGCATCCAGTAAAGTCCTGACTTCAAGTTTAGTTACAAGGTCTACTCAATTACCTGTAACTTTTCTTCAGAGCCAAATGTACCGACTTTAACATGTCAAATGGTATCCAGAGGCCTCTCTCTCTCTCTCCCACAGTAACCAGCGGCCGCCCAGCCCAGTCTCCCCCTCCTCCCCTCCTGTGCTTGCTCCACAGAGCCGCTCTAACACACACTACCACAACCCCAGACGCTTAACACAACATTAATAAGTCGCTCACATCTCAGGAGGCCAGAAGTCTTGAGGTCAAGGCGTTGGCAGCGCGGGCTTCCTCGGGAAGCCCCAGGGGAGACCCCTTCGGTCCCGCCCGCCTTCCGGCAGATGGCGACGGTCTTCAGCGGGCTGACCGTCAGGCCAATGGCAGCCCCGCCTCCGCACGGACGTTTGTGTGTGCACCTGTGTCTTCTCCGGACGCCGGTCACAGGACGCAGGCCCCACCACGCCAGGACGGCCCCCTGGCGTCCTCCCACTGGAAAGATCCTTCTTCCAAATACAGTCACACTCACAGCCTCCAGATGGACAGCTTTCGGGCCACAGTTCAACCCACCGTATTCCTCCAACGCCTCGAGAAAGGACGAGACAGGATGTCCACGGTCCAGGACGACCATGAGGCCCAGTTCCACCCGCCCTGCACCCTCTCGACGGCCCTCTCGCAAGCGACCTCCGCCCCTACTGCGGGCTCCCCTCAGTCCTAAGTGTACAGCCCTGTTCACCTGGAGCCAAGCAACGCACTCCGGCTCCGGCAGCTCCATAACGGGCCTGTCGTCTTCCCGGCACGCTCGTTTCCCCAGCTAAGCCTTCCCAGGCTCTCGGGCAGAACCACAGTCCGGAGTGCCGTCCACACGGCAAGCCTCGCCTGGCCCGCCAGTCCCCTCTCTCCGGCCCGCGCCCCTCGGGAGGCCTCCTGCTCCGACCAGGGAGGCACCATGGGGACACGCTAGGTCCTTTCCCGGGGCCATCCGGTCTGTCCCTGGACGAATCCTCTACTCTCCTGTCCGGGGCGCAGGGCTGGGGCCTGAGCTCCGCGACGTGGCTGCACCGGTTCTGACCCCGGCCACTGCTCGCGTGGGAGCCCTCCCTGCTCTCTGCGGCGTCGCGTCCACACGGGGCTGGAACTCGCCTGTCCCGTGGAGGTGGGTGGCTGCTGCCGGCCGTGCCGCCTGCTCCTTCCAGCACACTCCTACCCTTGCCCGCGGCTGCCCTGGGCCCTGTCACCTGCCTCTCTGGGAGGCGCCTCTGCAGCCACCCGGGCTTGGCCTTTTCTCCGAGGCCTCTAGCTCGCTTCCATCTCTGGGAAGGTGGGGGGTCACCCCTGCGTCACCCCCAGCCCGCTCCATGCCTGCGCCTTCATGCCTCCTCAGGCCTCTCTCCCGGCTCAGGGGGGCTCGGGGACACAAGACACGAGCCCACACTCGATCCACACCGCTTCCCTTGCTCCGTGGACACACCTCTTCTCGTTCCTCTTTCTGGATGTTTAGATAACGTGTTTTAGAAATCTCTCCAAACAGGAATTCCTCCACTGAACCGTTTCCCTCATTGACAGCACGGGGCCTCCTCAGATGGTGAAGACTTCTGCCACCTTCTACCTGCCCTTTACTTGACATTTAGTAATAAGCACATTCCTCCTAAAGCTACGGTCAGACACAAACACGACACCAGAGCCCGCAGAAAGCCCTGGTGAGTGACACCCAGGAAGCCACCTCACTCCTCATGGTGTCAGGGAGCACACCGGGGTCGGTGAGGAATAAGGCGGCGACAACTGGGGCTGCGTGAGCATGAGTGACAGCCGTTAACAGCGGATTACCAGAACTAACAAGTCAAAATCCTAACATTTTCCAGAAATCATATCTAATCTTAGCAGAAAGTTTTCCAGTACGATAATTCGAATGTCAACTATCTCTCTGAACAAGTCATGAGATGAACAGTTACCTACAGAAGGGAAAACAGGACGGCTGATCTGGTTCCCCCCAATTTTTATGTGACAGTTTCCACATGCTTTCTCATCCTTCAGAGAAGAGCACAGGAGCGCTGAGCATGGAGCCCGAGCGCGCGCCTACAGGGCGCCCTGGCGCACCGGGAAGCATCGGACGCCGTTCCTATACGAGAGGGCCTTGAACCCAAAAGACCTGTCTTGTTGCTACCACCCTAAGTCTTGGTGACAAATCAACACGTTCCTTAAAGAGTGAGGCCCACACACCTTGTGACATGTTTGGTTTCGTTATGACACACTTTACAACTTGGGCTTTAACTCTGACTACCTCGCTTGCTCATAGAAATGTCTAAAAAGTGAAGAGGGAGATAAAGCCAAAACTCAAACTTGCCACACCTTCTCCATTCCATCGGCTCCCTTGGAAGCTGCTGGGAAAGCGTGGGATAAATAGAGGTAAATAAATTCTGATCTCCAGCACCTACAACAGGAATAAAGAGAAAGGCAGTTAACGACATTTTTAGGTGCATACGGACAACACGGGCTCTACAATTTATCGGGTTGGTAACTGTAGACAATTTTATATTTAGCAAGACATCACAAAACAAGATTGTTCCATACCTTTAAATAACTGATCTCAAAAATAAAAATAAAAATGAGTAAGTAAATAAAGAAGTACCTGATCCCTCCTGACGCCCATAACCCAGCTTCCCCCACGCAGAGAATGGGGATCAGAGAAGTGGAGTGCCCTGCCTGAGGCCACAGAGCTAAGGAGAGGGGAGCCGCCTCCTGGGTCTGTGACCCACAGCCACCGCTTTCCTCGACTTCAGGAGAACAGCCACAAATGCCGTGCAGAAAAGGAAACCTCGAGAAGTGAACATGAATTTCTTCACTGGAATAAATTCAATATGCATGTAGGTGCTGGCAGGAGCTGAAACGTACAGGGCGCTGTGCACGCACGTGACACCCGGACCACCGGACAGGCCTCCTCTGCGCTGGCCCTCACTAACGGCTCAGGTTCGTGCTCACTGGCAGCGCCCAGGCCGGCGAACGCGGCCCGGCCTCACACCCAGGAAGGCGAGACGCAAAGGGCCGGCACGCTCCGAGCAGGGCCCGGCTGGGAACGGGAGCCCGGCTTCCGCATGCCCGGGTTAACCTGGCTCCCCTCTGAGCTCTAGCAGACCGGGAAAGTCCATTAGCTCTCATAAAATCACAGTATAACCATATCATTCTTAAGCTAAAAAAGAACCTTGATATTTAATATAGATGACTCAAACTCTTATACTCGAGGATCCTCAAACTTTAAGCAAAACCATTATCCAAATTGCTTCTGTATTGATCTTAAGAAAATCACTGGGAATTGATGTGGGCCATTAACACATCTGCTTATTTTGCTATCGTGAACATTCAAAATACAAGACGAGACAAAGAAAAACACGTCCCCCAAACCACAGAAGGGTATGGACTCCCGCTGGGAGGAGCGAGGTTTCCGGGCAGCTGAGCGTGGGGGCGGGGGCGACTGGACACACAGGCGCGACAGCCCGACGGCCCGGCCCGGCCCGCGCCGCCGCCACCATCTACCAGCTGAGCGGGCCTGGGCACACCGCCACCCCTCCTGTGCCTCGGAGGACCGTCTGTGAGTAGGAAAGTACGAATACCGAGGGCTGTGGCCACACAAATAAATAACCCTGGACAAGTCCTGACACAGAGTATTTTGGGTTCCTCCTACTACATTTTTTGTTAAGATTAAAAACAATGTTTATGCTTTACATTTATTCGGCAGCCACCCTGGAAATCATTAAAGAACATACTAAGTTGGCTTCAGACTTCTTGCCTTGGGCGTGTGCCTGTTTAGAAGGTCCCAAGGTTACTGTACACAAATGACTACTCCTTTGCTACGCCGCAGTAAGGCCAACCGCACGGAAGCTCTCCCGGCTCACCGGTGTCCACCGTCCTCGCCCCAGGGCCTCCCGTGGACACACCACGACATGTGTACCTGGAGCGGAACAACACAATGCCCCGTACACCCCCCAAGCAAGCTCCCAGGAGAAGCCTGTTATAACAGTAAACTTCATGCAGATGGAGATTGTAATTTTCTTACATCCTCTCGTGGAATAAATGTTTAATTTGTGTCCTAAATTTAATTTCAAAAGTTTACAGGTCAACCAGCATAACTGCGGGCTCAAATGTGACCAGCTGACGTCGGTGCCTGTTCTGAACCAAACTGTGTCCCCCCATAAAAGCCACGTTGAAGTCCTAACCCCAGCAGCTCTGAATGGGGCTGTATTCGGAGATTAGGTCTCTGAAGAGGCAACTGAATGAGGTCTTTAGGGTCCTCGGGCCCTGATCTGATCCGACTGGCACCCTTCTAGAAAGAGAAAATGTGGACGCACAGCGAGACACCAGGGGTGTGACAAGCTCGCGTGAGACAGGGAGAAGACAGGTGTCCACGGCAAGAAGGAAGAGCCTCAGCAGCAGACCTTCCTGACACCGTGACCTTGGTCTCCCTGCCTCCAGGACTGTAAGTTTCAGTTGCTTTGGCCACAAAGGCAGCCCACCCACACAGACTAACACCGTGCCCCCCAATTTACATTTGAAGGTCAAGTGCTTCTAACCCATTACTCTACACTGTGGAATAAGAATGGAGAAAAGCTACCAGGATGTTACAGAAGACACACGTATTATCATCATCCTCTTCAACCTTCAGATGGAGGGTGATAAAAACCTGAGATGTCCCTGAAAACAGGCTCTAGGGGGCACGAAAGGAGGAAGACAGGAGTTGAGGCATAAAATTCTTCAAGAATGAAATCTCAGCTAATCTGATAGGTAATTAAATTAGCAATATATACTTCGTAGACAGTCCCCAAAATAGCCACAAAGCAGAAAACCACAAAGCAGAAAAATCCTTAAGCTTTGAGGTCTAGACTATAAGACAGAGCAACTTCCAAGCTGATGTTTCAACTTTAACCCCATGGGCAACCGAGGTAGAACCACCTAGGATTCAGTTCTTAGTAGCTACCGCAACGCCGGGGGCTCAGTCGGTTAAGCATCCGGCTTCAGCTCCGGTCGTGGTCTCACAGTTTGTGGGTTCAAGCCCCGCGTGGGGCTCTGTGCTGACAGCTCAGAGCCTGGAGCTGCTTCAGATTCTGTGTCTCTCTCTGCGCCTCCCCTGCTCATACTTCTCTCTCTCCAAAATAAATATACATTAAAAAAAAATTTTTTAAGTAGCTACTAAAAGCAAAAATGAGGCTTAAGACATGTGCTCAAGTTTGGAGAGCCCTGTTCAGGAAATTGCTGTGTCTCTTTTCCCACCCCAAGAGGCCTATTAAAAGAGTAAAGTCAAAGTACTTACTGTAACAACTAAGATCCCTGTGTGTGTGTGTGTGTGTGTGTGTGTGTGTATGTGTGTGCGTGTGTGTGTGTGTGTGTGTGTGTGAGAGAGAGAGAGAGAGAGAGAGAGAAAGGAAACATTCAAAAGCATCACTAAGGTCAATTCAAAGCATAATCCCATCACTGCGAACCTCTCTCCCTGCGTGTGACGACACGTATGACCCTGTCCTCATCATTACAGGGACACATGGAGACAGGGAGCACACAGGGGGCCCCACACCCGCAGGGGTGTCCAGGAGCGTGCAGACCAGCACCGCCACCCTCTGCCCCGAACAGGGCGGTGCACCGCAGGACCCTGGCAGGAGGGGGAGGGGCACAGACGCAGGAGCCACTCAGATGTGAAGGGAAACATGGGGACAGTCGCCTCGCTCTGAAGACAGGTCACTAGGCTCTGCACTTGGGGCGCCGCCCAGACCTGCTGAGAAAGCTCAGCTCAGACAGAGTCCCAGGTTTCTGGTTATATGAACCTGTCTTCTTATTTATGCCAGTAGTTAACTGGATTTTCCGATACATGCAGGCAGATGACTGGCCAGGACTTCATTATTTCCTGAATTACCACTGTGTTCTGAAATGTTTACAAGCATATTATTTATGTGTATTAATCACGTTAATTTACAAGTTCTTACGCTAAAAGCAGATAAGAACTAATTAAACACGGAGGGGAAAAGAATTTAAAAATATGATTTCAGTGATTTAGGTATAAATGGGTCATATATCAACAAACTCACATTTTTCTTATACCTTTAAAACAGAAGGGCTTGGGAAAATTGTAGAGAAAGTACTTAGTAACTTATATTAAACATTAAAAAGACACTCATGTGTCCAATTTACAAAACAGAACTACAGCTACAGCTGTATCACTTAGCTTGTAGATGACCGACAGTAAGAAAACAGCTATTTTTGAAACAACTCTAATCTTCAAAGTCGATCATAACTAAAAATAGAAACCCGTCAGCTACAGTCTTTTCTGACCCAAGATGCTGTCGCTGAGATGCGAGTCTAACCCAAGAGTAACCGCAGCCCCGATGCCCCGCCCCTACCCGGGGACCCCGCGCAGGCGCCAGGCCCGGCCAGTCACCAGCAGCCCGCACACTCCTACACGGTCTGTCTTACTCTCCGGCAGCCGGAAGGGCGATGGAAACATTCACTTTCAATCATTTTAAGCATGATTTAGGTTAGAACTACAAAGTCACAAAGTTATTTAGTGTCAAAACATTTTTGAAATTCAGATTCTCAATTCTTCTTTTTTAAGTTGATTTATTTATTTTGAGAAAGAGTGAGAGAGAAGGGGAAGGGTGGAGAGAGGAGGAGAAAGAGAGAACCACAGGCAGGCTCCGTGCACTCAGCTCAGAGCCCGAAGGGAGGCTCGAACCCAGGAACTGCGAGGTCACGACCTGAGCCGAAACGAAGAATCGGATGATTCATCAACTGAGCCACCCAGGCGGCCCAGATTTTCATCTGTCACAACAGACAGCAACTGGAACAGAATCAAGATTAGGTTGACACAGAGTAGAGGACCTCCCGCTTTGTGCAAAAACGCCGCAAACAAGACAAGCAACGGGTGCCTTACCCCGAGTCCACGTCCAGACCAAACCGTCCAAGGGGTTCTGTCTGCAGGACAGGATCACAGGCGTGTTCGCCTCTGCGTGTCAGGAATGCAGGACGTCTCAACTAATACGAGGTACTCTCTTTAACCTAAAAATGTCTGTGCCTACATTCAAAAAGCTATAAATTTGTTGTTGCTGATGTTCCTATAATGTTTATGCAACAGTTTTGAAAAGATTTTAGGACTCAATTATGACGTGAGGATTGAATTTGGCACTCAACGGTCTACAGAAAAAGTAGCATAAATTACCAAATGTGGTTTGAGTACCCGACAGCTATAAATTATGCCTCAGGGGAAACACATGGATGGCTAAATTAGAAGTTACTTTCAGCTGGGAAGGACTCAGGGTTTTTTTTGTTTTTTTTTGTTTGTTTTGTTTTGTTTTTTTAATGTTTTTTATTTATTTCTGAGAGAGAGAGAGAGACAGTGCGAGCAGGGGAGGGTCAAAGAGAGAGGGAGACACAGAACCGGAAGCAGCCTCCAGGCTCTGAGTACCCCGACTCAGGGTTTTCATACTTGTAGAATCATCACTCCCCATGATTTTCCCCCAGACATGCGGTGAAGGCATTTGGAAATCTACGTCCCAGCCCTGCTTCCCACGGCCGTGAAGGCGCCCCTTCCACGGCAAGGGCACACATGGACAAGGCGGCCCCTCGTGTGATCTTAAATGAGGGGCGCCTGGGTGGCTCAGTCGGTTAAGCATCCGACTTCGGCTCAGGTCATGATCTCACGGTTCGTGGGTTCGAGCCCTGAGTCGGGCTCCATGCGGGCAGCTAGCTCAGAGCCTGGAGCCTGTTTCAGACCCTATATCTCCCTCTCTCTCTGACCCTCCCCTGATCACACTGTCTCTCTCTCTCTCAAAAATAAATAAAACAAAAAAAATTTAAATGAAGAGATAATCCCACATTATCCCGCTGAGTCCCACTGGGCCAAGGTACTCACAGGAGTATATTCAATGGGGGAGGCGGGAGGCAGAAGAGCCAAAACCAAAGTGTTGGTGCCCTGAGAAGGGCTGAACTGGTCGTTGTTGGCTCTGAAGACGGAGGAAGGGCCGCGAGCCAAAGAACACGGGTGGCCCCTGGACGCTGGACAGACTCCCCCCCTTGGGCCTCCAGAAGGACTCAGCCCTGCCGGCCCCTTGATTTTAGCCCTGTGAGACCCAGACCTCTGACCTCCACGACTCTAAGATAACATATTGTGTTCTTTTAAAGGCACTAAGTCTATACAATTTGTTACAGACCAAGAAAAACTAAAGCACTTAATTTACAACGCCAATAACAACAAATTCTGCACGATACCTTTCCTCTGGGGTTATGGGAGGCCCTGCTAGGCTACAGACGGTGTGGCACCAGCTGGGCACTGGCTCCAAGAAGTCAGAGAGGGGCCATCCAGTCACTGTCCGTACACAGACAGCACGGTGGGCCCCAAACAGCCTCAGCCCCGGGCACGCACACGCGCTGCGCTCACAGGCCGGCCCAAGAAGAGAAGGCCACTCGGCGAATGGAAACCGAGGCCCGAACACCTCCCTAGTCTGCTGCCCATCAAGCAGCTACTGAGCCTCAAAGCTGGGGCTGATTCACCTCCAGGCTCTGCACTCAACAGTCTTCTCTACGGCTCTGGGGGACTTCTCCATTTCTTACTTTATTGAGCTAATGAATCTGTAGAGAGGCTCTGTGGATGCTGCTTGGCTGAAGACACAGGTTCCAGGAGACCTTCCATCAACAGTGAACATTTCTGTCATCTGCTTACCAGTTGCCAGCCCTTAAACACGCACAGCTACGAAATCTTAACACCAAGCATAAAAGGATCGGGACTCTATAAGCATGAGAAGCCGCAGAGAAAAACAAAAGGTTCAGGCAATTTGCAGCTGATGGGTAGCTTCCCTCATAATACTGTATTTTCAAGATCAGTATTTTTACTTGCAGATTTCTTTTGGGTAAAGGAACTTAAATAAAGCTTTAATTCTGTTGATAACAAATATCTCATACAGTATAATTTTTCTTCAAATTCTTTAGTACAATCTTAGTAACAGGAAATAGTAACTTCTCCAATAAAACACAGCTCTCACTCAATCTCAAGCCGCTGAAGACGCCCGGATTATTTTGGCCTGTTGGCAAAGTGGGCGTCCTCAACAATCTAACAGGCGTCTTAACTTAAAGGCATTGATGGGCTCCACCGGCTCCAGCACGAACGGGTGGCAGAGACGGAACGGACTGACTCCACATGAAAGAGTGCCGGGCTGAGAGGCTGAGGGGCCTGCATTTGGAGGACTGTGTCCCCGCCTCTAAGGGCCACCTCGCCGGGACCCTGAAGGCTACCCAGCCGTGGGGCGCCTGGACTAGGAACCGATGACCAATTTCAAGGCCTTTCTAATAAGCAAGGGATTCGATGATTCTACCTTTGAACAAATCCGTCAGAGGAAATATATAACTTATCTAACCTTTGCTTTATAGGAAAGTCTTCAGGAAGAGCCATCCTTCAGGTGTGTGGCTAATGGAAGCAAGCTACAGTTCGGCGGTAGGCAGGGCATTCCCGTTTGAAAACAAGGGGGAGAGAGGGAGGGGGAGACAGAGAGAGAGAGAGAGAGAGAGAGGGCGAGCACCGTCAGTTACTCTAACGCTGCACGCACCTGCCCACAGACCACACAAGATCAATTGCTCAACAGCTGTTCGCAGAACGGACTTTTTCAAACGGACAATAAAAACGTCCAAGGTCACAGACTGGGAGGTCGTGGCAGCCTGTTGAAGCATGTGTAAAGCACAGTTGTTATACTTCTTGTGTGACATCAGCACGGTAATGAAAATTCATTAATGCTTCAAGCCAGTAGCTCTTTCATAGGGAAACCTAATACCAAATGCATAACCACAGAATACAGAAGCCCTCCCCAGTGGCCCTCCCAGAGTATCTGCACATAAAAGGTTTTCACATTTGTGGGGTGGAGGTGGGGAGTGAGGTTAATGAGAAAGAACAAACAAGATCCAGATGTTACTTAGATTCTAGTAGAAGCCCGGGTTTAGTCTGTCCCGTAAAATCACTGGGCAACTGACCCCTCGTCTCTGTGTATAAACACTGCCCTCCCTTTATCGCAAGGTACTTGCTTGGGAAGCGAGTGAGCCCGCCCTCCCTCCCACAGCTCCGCACCACAGAGGCCAAGTTTAAGGAAAAGGGACTCCTATAGTCAACATGATGGGGATGACGGAGAGCTCCCTCATCCGGTCATCAGCTGTCCCGCCAAAATACAAGTCAAGGATGCTGCCACTCCAGCGCTAGAGTTCAAGGTACGCCCACTCCCCTCGGCCTGCGACTCTGCCTCTGCCCCGCCCTCGGTGCCGTGTCGTGTGCCCTGGCCTCCCTCCCACGCTGCTCTTCTCCCCTAGTAGCCAGTCTGTAGAACAGTTGCTACCCTGGGTGTGATCGGACGGGAAGAAGTGCAGTCTATGCTACGGTAACCAAGCTGTACACCGCGGGAGGCGGAAAGGAGCCACAGGCAATACGCAGAGACGGATCACAAGATATAAAGTCCCCAAGTCGTCTTCCTTTTCGACGTGAAAGACAGTTTAGCGAACACCAAGGGCGCCAAAGGTTTACGTGAACAATTCTGACCGGGACAACCATCCCCTTCTCTAGCACTCGGAGATCAAGCACAACCTAAAACTCAGGAGAGGAAGGAGAAAAAGAAGGGCTGGATGAGGGCGTCTAAATAAAAGAACACTGAAGCATCAGCCCTCATCAGCTGACACATTTTTAAATAAAGAAAATGGGGGGGGGGGGCTCAGTCTGTTAAGCCTCTGACTCGATTTCAGCTCAGGTCATGATCTAGAGGTTTGTGGGTTCAGGCCCCACGTCAGACTCTGAGCTGACACAGCAGAGCCTGCGTGGGATTCTTGCTCGCCCTCTCTCTCTCTCTCTCTCTCTCTCCTCTTCTGCAAGTGCACGCACACACTCTCAAAATGAACTTTAAAAATGTTATTTAATAAAAACAAAAAAGAAAGAAAATATAGTATGACTGTAGCAGTTTAAATCAGCATTTACAAGTTCAAGAGATCTTGCCTGCCACAGGCCTGCCCCTGCTCTGGGGCTTCGCAGACAAGGGCTCCTAAGACTGCTCTCTCCCCAGCGTTCTCAAAGATCACCTTCTCAGTGAGGTCTAGCTGCAGCTTCCGAAGGGTGCACCATGGTGGAGGGGATTCAGCAACACCTAGCGAAATCACATGTTTAACATAGCCCCGCGATCACTGAAGGAATCTATCCCAACAGACACGCGCACAGGGCTATTTGATTCAGGACTACATGAAATAGCAAAATACAAAACCATTTATCTCCCCGGACGGGGGCCAAGTAGAATAAACCACGGAACGGCTACATAACAGAGTTCTACGGGACTATCAAAACCAACAGGAAAGATCTCCAGGAAATGTTGAGAAAAAAGGCAAGGGGGGAAGGGAAAATGTGTGTGTGTGTGTGATCTGCAATCTTCTATCAAAGAAAGGGAAGTACAATTACGTATGAATTTCTTTTTATGGAAGGAGAAGACTTAGAAGGAAGGGACAGGGTGGAGAAGAGAGAAGTATATGCCACCTTGCTTGGCCACGTACCTTGTTTGGAAGATTTGATTTTGGAAGCATGTAAATATTTTACATTATTACAAAACAAAGTTAAATTTTTAATAAGCTTTCCCTAAAAACGTCAGAAAAAAAACAACAAATGAAGTTAAATGTATGTGCAGTGGGTCGTCTAAGCACCGAGAAAGAAGCCGGACCAGGGTGGCAGTCTGACTGCGCTCCTAGTCGGGGAGATCCAAACACCAGAGAGCTATAAAAAGTCTGTGTTCACGAGTCACTGTCGAGGGCAAAGGGAAAGAGACCGCGCGAGGCGGACCCCCGGCCCCCTCACCGCGGTGTGCGTTAGACGTGCGCGCCCCCACATGCACCCGGGCCCGCTGAATCAGAGGCTGGGCTGGAGCCCGGGGCCAGGGTCAAGCCCTCTAGGGGACTGTGATGCAGCTCTAGTGTGAGAATGCTCCACCTCTCTCATCCCCGAGCAGCCACAGAATGGGAAAAAAGAAGATACGGAAGAGACAGCAGTTAACTACAATCCTCAAGTCCTGAAACTGAATTGAAAAGATCAGAGTGAACGTAGGATGTATTTTACGTTTAAATTCCTAGCTCTGTCCCCAGAAAGAAGACCCAGCAGCAACCAGAAGCCCTAGCGTGCAGGCTGGGGTCTTGAAAAACCTTTTTCCACTGAAAAGAACCAGGGCTCCTTGGAGAAACCGCTGCCTCCAGGCCCCAGGCAGGAGAGGAGTCTGGAGCATCTTACACAACACAGAGCAAAGCAACCAGCCAAGATCCCTACAGCTCGGAAGCCAACTAACTGCAGAGACGGGACACCACGCATCGGTAAGGACCGCAGGAGGCCTGGGGGGCTCAGCCACCCATGGGCACCGGACTCGGCTCAGGTCATGACCTCGGAGTTTGTGAGTTCCAGCCCCAAGTGGGGCTCTCTGCTGTCACTGCAGAGCCTGCTTCCGATCCTCTGTCCCCCTCTCTCTTGGCCGGTCCCAGTGCTCACATTCGCTCGCTCTCAAAGAAAAAGAAGAAAGACAACACCATGCAACAGACTCAAACAAATCAAGTATGTTTAAATCTTTAAATTTATAACGATACTTAAAAAAAAAAAAAAAGCTAACTGACCACCACTGGAGGAAACCAGCGAACCAACTCATTCTGAAGACTACGTAAAGGACAAGAACATAAGGCACGTAGCCTGGCCCCCTACACGGACTACACCACCGGGTAAGCAGGGAGCACAGGTACGTACATGTGTGTGCGTACACAGAAACACACATGCACGGTTTTTACGACGTCTCGGCTAACAAATAAGGAAGAAATGGCACCACTCGAATATCACCATTCTGCAACCCACAGGGCAGCCACACAGGAGAGCGGCTGCTACCATCAGAGAGAGGCGGGGGGACCCCACGCACCCTGGTGGGGAACACGCCACCAGCTGTGAGACAGTCTTGCCAAGATCGTCCAACCCAAACCTGACCCAGCTCCTGGCTCCACGGACCACCTTCCAGGAGACACAGAACCCTGAGGACGGAGGATGGCGCCCAAGAACGCCACAGGACGCAGCTGGCAAAGTGGGGGGAGCGAGCAGATGCGGCCGCAGGACAAAGAACCTGGGCTGCTCTGTAACCTGCCAGGAACAAAAGAGAAACGGAAGGAAGCCGGAATCTGAAGACAGAATAGAAGAGCACTGAGCTCAAAACCGTACTGGTGTGCCAATTAATCCAAAGATTTAAAAAAAAAAAGAAAAGACATTGAAGACACATTGAAAATGTGAACACTGGGGTGCCTGGGCGGCTCGGCCTGTTAAGCCTCTGACTTCGGCTCAGGGCATGATCTCACCGTTCGGGGGTTTGGGCATGTCATTCGTGGGCTCTATGCTGACCGCTCGGAGTCTGGAGCCTGCTTCAGATTCTGTCTCCCTCTCCCTCTGTCCCTCCCCAGCTCGCACGCTGTTTGTCTCTCTCTCAAAAATGAGAAAACATTAGAAAATATATTTTTAAAAAATGTAAACACTGAATATTTGACATTAGGGAAATGTTTTAGGTGTGATAAAGATTTTATAGCTACGTTTTTAAAAGTCTTGACCTTTTACAGGCTCCTGGGGGACTCAGTCGGTTAAGTATCCAACTCTTGATTTCAACTCAGGTCATGATCTCACAGTTATGAGTTCGAGCCCTGAGTTGGGCTCAGCATAGAGCATGGAGCCTGGCTGGGATTCTCTCTCTCCTTCTCTGTCCCAGCTCATTCTCTCTCTTTCTGCCTCTCTCTCAAAATAAATAAGTAAACTTTAAAAAATAAAAGTCTTTTACAGATATGCTGTCATGAAAGACACACACAGCCTTCGCTCAGGCTGCCGTGACAAAATACCATGATGACGGGAGTGGCTTCAACAACGCCATTTGCTTTCTCCCAGGTCCGGGCCCAGAAGTCTGAGATCAAGGTGCCAGCAGTTCAGTTCCAGGTGCCTGATTTCTTCCTGGTTGGTAACTCGCTCACCCCAGGGCCCAGTGGCCTTTCCCTGCCAAGCGTGAGGGGGAAGGGAGCGTGCCCACCCTCTTCTCATAGGCTGCTGACTCCATCGTCAGGGCTCGCATCCCCTCCTAACCCGCTCAGCACCCCAAGACGGCCCATCTCCAGTACCGCCACCAGGGATCAGGGCTCCCACATACACCTGCGGGGAGGGCAGGGTGGCTTCAGGATAACACAGGAGGGGGGGCACGGGGGTCTAGAGACTGAGACTGTCCCATTCTTCCAACTGCGCAAGGTGGGTGATGGGTGTGCGGGGCTCCTTGCTCCTGCTCTCACTACTTTTGTACACGTTTGCAAGTTTCCATAATAGAAAGTTGAATCGCTACAATTCTCCCACTTCTCTCATCCTTTTCTTTCTTCCACGCGCTCATCAGCAGCTGTGCCACTTACTACGCGTGCATACGGTCTAGCTCCTCGGGCTGGAATGAACGCAGGCTCTTCGGGGCCTGGGGTCTTTGCTCAGGGCTGTAACCGAAGCCCCTACAGCGGTGCCGGCCAGGCCCCAGGTCCCCGGTGCCAAGGACGCGCCCGCTGGCCAGTGAGCCGAGCCCAGCACCCCCAGGCAGCCAGGGGAGGCAAGCCCGCCTTGCCTCAGAGTTAAGGCCCAGTGGTGGTGTCAGAATTCATTCCCAGGCTACGAATGCAATTTTAGAACGGTTAAGATTTAGAAGATTTCTAGTGTGGCTGCTTTACTCCGTTCTTGGGCTTAGGAAGCAAGAATTTTATTTTACTCAACTCCTTGGCAAAGGCCTTCTCTGAGGGGTAATTTTAGGGACAAGACCCCTTCCATGTGGGCAGATGGTGCCTGCCTCCCATCCTACTTGGTAAAGCCGTGGTAGGAGAGGGTGCCGGTCCTCACTGCACTATCAAGTACGGAGGGACCCTGCCCAGGCACAGCCGAGCCCGCCCTGCCGTCTTCACCTTCAAATTGACCTCTGGCGGCCCATCCTACGTTCACCTGCACACCTGGAAACCTACTCAGTGATCCACTCATCTAAAAGTGCTCATATCGGGGCGCCTGGGGGCTCAGTCAGCTAAGCGTCCGACTTCGGCTCGGGTCATGATTTCACGGTTTGTGGGTTCAAGCCCCGCGTCAGGCTCTGTGCCGACAGCTCAGAGCCTAGAGCCTGTTTCAGATTCTGTGTCTCCTTCTCTCTCTGACCCTCGCCTGTTCACACTGTCTCTCTCTCTCAGAAATAAATAAAACATTAAAAAAAAATTTTTAAGTGCTCATAAAGCTGTGGAGTTGGCACAGATTACCACCGGAAAGGGTTATTATTGGTTCCAAGGCTCTACCTAAAATTTTAGCTCTAGAATGTTTGCAATTACTTCTCCGTGCTAAACAGACCTGTTGAAAACAAGAAACATTCCAAACATACAACAGTTCCCAGTGAAGCCAAGGTCTAAACCTGTTGTCAGTTTCCTCCTAATTTCTCTGCTCACTTTCTTTAAAATTTTGCAAACAAGGACCTAAAACAACATGAAGGCACAAACACTGCAGAACACAAGCACAAGAAGCTAAATAAAGGCACCTACCCTCCCAGTGGGAAATAATAAAGAAGAGAGAGATTACCAAAAGTGTTCATGATTCCTAGGAGATCATCCCGCCAAAATCTAGAGCCCCAAACCCCAGATGCCAAGGGATCATCCCTGTCAAGAGATCAGCAAGGACAAGCCTCTACCATCGAGGCAGCGACAGAAAACCAGGTAAACGCGAGGGGTGCCGGCTGCTGTGCGCCCAGAAGCCAACGCAGACGCTGGCGTGGGAATGAACTCGGCTCCCAAACGACCTGCCCGCCTCCCGACCCCCGGAACCTGTGGATGGGATCGGACTTGGAAAAAGGCCCTTCGTAGATGTCATGAAGTTCAGGATCTCAAATGAGATCAGCCCAGGTCATGCAGGCGGGCCCAGAACCCAACGACACGTGTCCCGGTAAGAGACAGGAGAGCAAATGCAAAGAGAGAAGCCACGTGAGACGAGGCAGGCGCGAGACGGAGGCGGGAGTGGCGCAGCTACAAGCCCGCACCGGGGCTGCCGGCAGCGGGCGGAGGCAGGAAGGTCCTCCCAAGGAGCCGCGGGAGGGAGCACGGCCTGCGGCACCTCGGTTTTCCACTTCCGGTCTCCAGAACTGTGAGAGAACAGACCTCCATGGCCTTAAGCCAGCAGGTTCCTGATAATCTGTTACAACGGCCCTAGGAAACCCACGTATATGGCATAAAATACAAAACAAAATGCACATTTTTTCCTAACACTATTCCAATTCACGTTTTAGTCATGTTTTTGGCTGTATCTCTTAAATGTCAAAGTAAACGCCGCTAAACACAGAATTCAGAAGCGGTCCAATCACCAATAAACACATAAAAGGAACTAATCCTCACATAAATGCACCCCCAAACAACTATGATGACCTTGGGCCGGACAAAGAGACCCTGGATAAATATCAAAAGTACCACCCAAAAGAAAAAAAGCAACTAGACTTCATCAAAATTAAAAATGTTTGTACCTCAAAAGGTAGCATTAAGAAAATTAAAGACCACCAAAGATTAGGAAAAATATTTGCAAATCATGGATCTGATAAAGGACATGTATCAGAAAATATAATGAACTTTTATAAGTCAGCAATCATCTAATCTTTAAAAAGGCAAAAGAGGGACACCTGGGGGCTCAGTCGGTTAAGTGTCTGACTTTGGCTCAGGTCACGTTCTCATGGTTCGTGGGTTCGAGCCCCGTGTCGGGCTCTGCGCTGACAGCTTGGAGCCTGAAGCTGCTTCAGATTCTGTGTCTCCCTCTCTGTCCCTCCCCTGCTCCCACTTGTGCTCTCTCAAAAATAAAGCATTAAAAAAAAAAGAAGATAGACAAACGACTACTACGAATTGGTAAAAATGCTCAACTTCACTAGTCATGAGGGAAACGCAAATTAAAACCAAGGTCAGGCGCCGCCTCACGTCCGCCGGGACGGCTCTGATAAAAAAGACAGAGCGCGTGTGTCCACAGCCGAGTCGGCTCCCGGGGCCCTGGAGGGGCTGGTGGAGACGGCAAGCACCAGACACTCTGGAAAACGACCGAGCGGTTCCTTCAAAAGTCAAAGGCACGCTTATCATACAGCACAGCACTTCTGCTCGGAGACCCTCCCAGGAAGCTGGCGACAGGCCCACGCGCACGTGCTCCAGCTGCCTGGTCACCCAAGGCCCAGGAAGGTCCACACCCGGGGAACAGTCAAGCAAGCCGCGGTCCCTCCCCACGCGGCCCGCCATCCAGGAGTGAAAGGGACGAGCTAGATGAAGGCACGGCCTCCAAAGAGGAGGATGAGGGGCCTCCAGACCCCGCGGAGGACAAAAGGCGGCCTCGAGGCTGGAGGCTGCTCGCCACGGGACCCCACTGTGTGAAATGTCTAGAAGACACCAGGGCAGAGACGCAAAGCAGAAATGTGGTCTGGAAGGGTCTGAGCGGGAAACCTGTGTGCCAGGATGCCAGGACTTCTCTTTCAGAGGGATCCCCGCACCCCACGGGGCGGCCCGGGCAGGCCCGGGAGAGGCAGCGCTGGCCGGCGCCTGGGGGGCCACGGTGAAGGTGGGAGACGTGGCTGAATTGTGGACAAACGTCAGAGATCAACAGCGTCTGTGGACAGACTGACGGCCAGCTGTGAGAGAGAGAGAGAGAAGTCATCAATGTCCCATTTAAAATCCAAAGTCCTCTAAGGCCGAAACACCGCGGGCACGTGCATAGGCGCGCTCCCGCCCAGCGCGGTCACGGAGGAAAGACGCCCGCACCGCGGCGGCAAGGCCAAGGCCGCGCAGGACGGCAGAGGCTCCGGAGGTGGGAGTGACCGGTGCGCCCAGGGGACAAAGGCCGGCGGCTGCGGCGGTGGGATGGGAAGTGCCAGGCCCCGGAGGCGGCGGTGGGGGACCCGTACCCTGCGACCGCACACACCGCATCTGCCTCTCCCGCGAGCACACACTCTGACGACCGGCTAAAAGCTTTCTGAGACGCGCGGATCTGCGGCCGGACACCTGCACGCCCAGGGAGCTCGGCCGCCTCTGGCCTCGGGTCCCACGGGCGCGCCAGGCCGCCGCGCTCCTCTCGGGGCACGTGCTCCCGTGATGTCCGCCGGGCGGGACTCAGCAGAGCTTGCGAACAAAAATCAGACCCCGGTTTTTGGGTTCATCTGCATAAACCAAACCGCACTTTAGTAGAAACTCTTCAGAAACACATCAGGCCTACAAGCATAGTTCAAACAGAAAAGGAACTTCCATGTGATCCGTTCAAATCCACCCGAGAGTTAATTAAACTAGTAACTTTGGACCCTGGTGCGGCCGGTAATACCGCAAAGCCACAGAGGCCCCATCGGACTGGGTTTTGAACCTGTGAGGAAGACAGCAATGCTGGAGAGGGGCCGGACCCCACTTGAGGTATTCGGTTTCAGTATCAGGCCCTGCTACATTCCTTTCAACGACATCGCTGTATCACAAAACAGGGTGGTTGCTATGATAAAAGGAAAGTAACAGACACACACACACGCGCACACACACACACACACACACACACACACAGGATGGCACTGTCAAATAATCTGACTCCCAAGCTCCAGAAGTTGTACAGTGCCCAACAGGTACAACCATCCCGTTACTCTGTTACTGCGGTTCTCTAAGAATGAAAGAAAAATGTTCCTTCTAAGTTACGTGTATTACTTCTTCAAATAACTACTGTTAAGGCATAATACTTATTTAATAAAGTTATCAGGATCTAACTAATAAATGGAATTATGAAGTATTCTTCTTAACGTAGAGGTACCATAAAAAAATTGCTGAGACGCTACAAGCACTGTGAACAAAGAAAGTTTAGGAATCACTGCTTAGCTGTTAACTGTTTTTGCATGTTGATTACTCTTCTGGGTGCTCTCAACCCTATGAGATGGGTACCATCGCCATCCCTACTTCACAGACCAGGAAGAGATTATGAAATGCCCTAGGTCACGCACAGAACACCTGCCTGTTTTAAGCACGCATGCACACACACACAACACACACAAACCACATAAAGTGCAGGGTGAGCACATAGGGTAGCACCTTCAGCCCCCGCCCTCCCAAATACACCTCATGGAACAACTGAGCCTCCCTAAGGATAAATGTTTCTCCCAAATCTCAGCTGCTGATTCGCTAGTGGCTTAAGAATTTAATATGGACCAAGACCTACATTTATGTGCATCAATTAAAAAAAAAAAGTTAAGTTACTTTTCTGGTACTCAAGCTGAGATAGCGATTAATTCACAGGCACCACACTTTCAGGGTGGGTGGAAAATTACAATGTGCAAATTTAAAAACTATAACCTGGGGGGAGGGGGATCCAACTCTAACCAGGTTCAAAGCATTTACATATCCGCTCACTTTTGTTGCCTTTTCTGCCTTTCAATATTTATAGTGTCAGATGTAAAACCCCCACTACAGAGATTCAGAAAAATAAAATACGCAATCTAAGAAGTGACTAGTAAGATCAGCCCATTTGGATGAGTGCTATTATTTTTCGAATACTACACACGTCTATGTTGACAGCATGTGCTGTTTTAGGCATGATGCCAACAGCCACCAAAGAAACACCACAAATCAGTGGAATTACACTAACTTTGTCCACTAAATGGGAGTTGGAAAAGGAATACATCTTTCCTAACATACCTTTGAAACAGAAATCTAAGTCTATTCTACAGTAGAGAACTGACCCAGAGGGGAATCTAAGCCACAACTTAAATTTAAATCAAATAAAGCTGCTGGATTTGTTTCAGACTGTGCATTTTTCATGATTAATAAGTTATACTACAGGTACTCAACCTGCTATGACTAGGGGACTCCTCACCCAACGTCGTCACGTTATTACCACCACTACCTGCTTGGCCCACGTGCCTGTGCATCTCTCTGGGACTTACTGACTTACCCGGTCCTGGGCCTAAGCGGCCCTCCTTAGTAGGGAGGAGGTAGTGAGGCAGCTGGTTCACAAGCTTTCAATTAATTATGGACTAAAGGCCATGATCATTTATCGGTAGGCTCAGAATATTATTAAAAAAACTCGGCAAGCTTCTCAAGCAGTAACACATTCTCTCTACCCCTGGTCTCCGGGCACTTTCCACCCTTCCCATGGCCACATATGTGTGAGCGGTTCCTAAACGTCCCTGAGCCAGTCACACTCTGCGTGGTCTTCACTAGGTCCTCACAATTCACTTCCGCTTAAAGTAAAACGTCCTCGATGCTATGAGAAAAATCAAAACCAAGCGCAGGCTCTGCCGTCACCAGAAAAGGAACGAGGCCTGACTTCCCAGGTTCGGGGCCGGCCGGGTATCCTGGGGGGAGAGGCCCTCAGGTTTGAAAATCAGAAATGCTGCAACTAAGACACCGTGTACGTCAGATAAAAAGCCTGAAGAACACGGAGCCTCCGCGCTGATTCTGACCAGGCGGGTTTCCTCCGGCCTCTCCTGCTCAGACCCGCTCCTCCCTGCAACCGTGGCCCAAAGAGGGGACGGGACGGGGTCTCCCGGAGCGTCAGCCCCAAGCACAGGAACACCGAGCTGACTTCGGGTGGGAAAGGTGGATCCTTCCAATACATGAGCAGACCACTGTCTTCAGGTAACAGCTCCCGCCCTGGGCCAGGACACAGGGGACTTTCCCTGCAGAAAGGGGCTTACGTGAGCCCATGGACACAGGTGGCCAACAGAGGACAAGCCAAGGGTAAGGAGCTGTAGTCAGTGTCCGGCGCTCGGGGGAGGCCTCTCCAGGACCCGGATTCCACAGAGACCACGGCCCCACTTCCCCGAGTGTCCAGAGCGGGTGGGAATGGGGGCATCTCCGCAGCCACGCGCACCTGTCCCCTGGGGCTGGCGCTGTACAGGTAGGAGGCCTTGCGTTAGCCTTTCAGGTAACAGAGCTTCCGGGGGAGAAAAGAAAAGATCTACTGCTGAGCGACGCCAGGGTCCAAATTCAGAGGAGCGGCAGCCCATGTCCCCAAGGAGGTCTGCCGGGTGGAGAGGGAGCAGCACAGGGATCCGACAAAAGGGAGCCGGCGGGAGTGTGTCCACTAGCCAGAGAAAGTAGAGACAGGAAACACGAGGGGCTCAAGACCCACAGAACTACTCCCGCCTGGGCTCCCGACTGTGCTGGGAAAAGGGCTTCCTTTCAAAGCGTGGAAGCGCACGGGGGGAACTACTGTCCCGTGTGAGTCGCCTCCCTGCAAGACCTGGAACCGTGGGCCACGCTTCCACACCTCCTCTAACCTCCGTACTCTTCTAAGCATCTAACACTAAAGTGACGATTGTAGAAGCAGAATCCCTTCCGTGGAGCAAACGGCCCCACGTGCAGGCCTAGACGTGGCGCTCGCCCGGGAGCCACCCGACTAGCCGTCCCCAGTCCCCAGAGCGAGCCGGCCAGAGGGACGCTCCCGCGGGCGCAGCTCGCGGCGTGCGGCGGGGCTGTCCTCGGGCCGGGGAGCCCGCGGGGTGGGCTCGTGGGCAAGGCGCCCAAAGTGGGGGCAGCTCGCGGCCCAGCTCGGCCGGCGGCCGTCCCGCCGGTGGCCGCGCACCTCGCACCGCTCCGACCCGTCACTGGCGTCGCGCGCGCGGTCTCCCACTATTTCCACCACTTCCCGGAACGAGGGGCGGACGCACGCAAACTTCGTCCACGCTCGCAACCCTCGGAGCCACGAGACCCTCCCACGGGATCCGAGGGGAAGGCGGGCGGGACGGGCAGGTCCGCCCCCACCGGGAAGGCCGGTCCCCTCCGCGCGCGGGGCCGGCCGCCAAGCCTGGGGGCTGCACGGGGCGCACCCCTCCGCGCGCAGGGCCCCCTATTCCGCGCCCGCGATCCCGGGGCGCGCCCGCCTCCCGGGCGCCGTCCGAGTGCGGCGGACCCGGCCGGCCACGGCGTCCCGGCGGGGTCGGAGGTCGCCCTCCGCCTCGGAGGGCCCCGCCGCAGCCTCCGCCCCGGCCACACCTCCGTTCCAGGAAGCGACCGGGCCGGGAGCGCGGGGGCCGGGCCGCGAGGGCCGGGGGTTGGGGACAGGAGCCTGGGCCGGGCGGCCCCGCAACGGCCGCCGCCCCCTCCCGCGCCGACGGGACTCACAGGTGACGATGGGCTTGTTCTCCATGGTGTAGATCACCGGCGGCAGCGGCTCCTCAGGGGCGTCCATGGGCGTCCGCCGTCACCGGCCCGGCCCCCCGCGCCCCATCGGCAGCCCCGAGGCCGCGCCGGGCCAGCCCGAGCCTGAGCGGCGCCGCGACAGGGAGGCCCGCCCGGCCGCTCGAGGCAGCTCCGGAGCCGGCCGCCCGCCGCTGCCGCCGCTGCCGCCGCCCGCCCCACTTCCGGGCCCGGCACCACCGCGCTACCGCTTCCGGGGCGCGCGGCTTAAAGGGGAGGCCTCCCGGCCGCCGGCGGGCGCTGTCCGCCGACAGCGGGGCGGGGGCGGGGGCGGGGGCGGGCCCGGCGCGTCCCCGCCCCGCCCCCACGTGCGTCCCGGAGCCGCGGCTCCACGGGGGCGACCGCGGCGGCTGCGCTGCCCTCGGGGGTCCGGCGCTTCGGTCCGCCTGCGGGCGCCCCGGCCAGCAGCGTCCCCTGGGCGTGGGGCCTGCCCTCCAGGCGAATCCCCTGGGACGCGGGGTGCGCGGGCCGCGACCAGCGCGACTCACTGGCAGCACCTGGACGCGGGCGCGGCCCCGGGGTCACCGACAGCACGTGGACACGGATGACCCCGGGGGTCACCGGACCCTGAGGGGCACTGACAGCATGTGGGCACTGGGACGACCCTGGGGTCACTAATGAGGGGCATGTGGGCCCTGGCGAGGCACTTGCTCACCTTTGCCCACAACCTGGCTGTCACCCGCCCAGTGCCGCAGGGGACACCTTCAAGGCACCAGATTAACCCCCGCTGCCGGGCGATTGGCGGTTGCTTCTTGTGAAACGCCCGGCCTTGTGTTTTCTGGTTACGCTGGTTTTAGGAAGTAGTGTTGCCGCCCTGAACACAGGAGGGTCTCTCAGCCCCTGGCGCAGCCAGAGCCCCCAGCAGCCCTGTGTCCCTGCTCGGGGCCCTCCCGGGAGGCAGCCGCCCCGCACCCTCCGGGTGGCTGCAAGGAGCTGCCTCTGAATTTCCACAGCAGGTTCCCTCCACCCGCGTCCACCATACTGCAAAATGCAGGATTAGGGGCTGTGCCTTTTACTGGTGTCCCCAACCCTCCCTGGTGCCCGGCCACACAGGGCCTCCCCCGGAGTAGGCATGTTTGGGGAATGCCACAAAATTAAACTCTACTCGAATGCGTAGAAGTTTCTTGTGCATGGAAAGTGGTTTCGGGGTGACTTTTGCAAATGAAACATAAAGTAAATGTATGTGTGAAGTAGTCTGTGTGTGTGTGTGTGTGTGTGTGTGTGTGTGTGTGTGTGTGTGCGCCCGCGCGCAGTGTAGTATGTGCATTGTGGCTGGGAGAGGAGGCAAAGATCCGAGTTTCCGCCAGCGGGAGCCCGTGAGGCAGAGCACGGGAGAAGAAGGAACTAAGGAGGGCCCCGAGGCAGAGCCCACGTGGTCCCCGCTGGGCTCAGCCGCATGGGTGAGGTTCCATAGAGCTTACCAGAATGCGGCCGGCCGTGACAGTCCTGCATGGTGTGACTTCCTGCATGCTAGAGGTGAAGCCAGGCTACAGGAAGGACCTCAGTGATACCTCAGTAACACCCAGGGCATTCAGCTGAGACACTGGATGCAGGACCCTGTGCCCAGCGGTCAGCCAACTGTATCGCTGAAGGCCCAGAGGAGTATTTCAGGCTTTGCAGGTCACATACAGCTCTGTCTTCCGTTTTCTTTGGGACTATTAAAAAATAATGATTTGGGGGCCCCTGGGTGGCTTAGTCGGTTAAGCGTCCGACTTTCGCTTAGGTCATGATCTCGGGGTTCGTGGGTTCCAGCCCCGCGTCGGGCTCTGTGCTGACTGCCAGCTCAGAGCCTGGAGCCTGTTTCAGAGTCTGTGACTCCCTCTCTCTCTGACCCTCCCCTGCTCACGCTGTCTCTCTCTCTCTCTCTCTCCTAGAAATTTAAAAAAAAATTTTTTTTAAATAATGATTTAAAGATATAAAAACCATTCTTAGCTCAAGGGCCATAAAAAACAGGGCACGGCCCAGAGGTGGTCTGTGAGCCATAGGTGGCCAACTCCTGCCCTAAAATATGGCCTACCTATGCTAGACCTACCTGAACACAGTATAATGTAGTACAGTATCATGCAAAGCCTTGACTTGATCTGCAAGACAGACAGCATTTGGATTAAATCTTGCCAGGTTCTGGGGCTTGGGGACACCTTGAACATTCCTCAGATGCACCCTAACAAAGAGCATAAAACTAAGCCTCTACAAAGCCAAGGTGATAGAGATGGTAGCTGAACTGTCAGCAAGAACAAAAGTCAAGACTCTCCCATGGAAGATGATCCAGGGCCTCTACAATCTATGATTTACCAATGCCCAATACATACTAAAAACCTACTAGACACAACCAGAAAGTGTAAACCATAGTCAAGATGAAAGGCAGTGAATGGAAACCCGCACTTCGGTGCCCAGAGAGCCTATTCACAGGTTAAGACTATATAGCAGCTGTAATACACATGTTCAAAGAATGAAAGGAAATTATGTTCTTTTTTTTTAATTTTTTAATGTTTATTTCTGAGACAGAGAGAGAGACAGCATGAGCAGGGGAGGGTCAGAGAGAGAGGGAGTCACAGAATCCAAAACAGGCTCCAGGTTCCGGCTGTCAGCACAGAGCCTGATGCGGGACTCAAACCCATGAACCGTGAGATCATGACCTGAGCCGAAGTCGGACGCTCAACCGACTGAGCCCCCCAGGCGCCCCAGGAAATTATGTTCTTAATAAGCAAAGACAGAGACAGAGTTAGTATAAAAACAAATGAAAAGTCTAGAACTGAGAAGTACAATGACTGCATTGAGAATGTCACCGTATCGCCTTCCCAGCACGTTGGAAATAGGAGAGTCAGTGACCTTGAAGACAAGTCAAAACAAATTATTCAATCTGAGAAAGGGAAAAAAGACTGAAAATAAAATAGGCAGAGCGTCAGAGACATACCGGACAGTATAGAGTCCCCTAACCCACATTAGTCGGAGCCCTGGAAGGAGAAAACCATCAGATGTGATAGAAAATTCATTTGAAAAAATAATGGCCAAAAATCCACAAATTTGATGAAAAACCTCAACTTATTGGTCAAGAAACTCAGCAGAACCTCAGGAAACACATGCAAAGAAGCTTATGTATGGGAATATCGGGGTCAAGTGCTAACAACCTAAACAGAGCATCTTAAAAGCAGGCAGCAAAGGACACACTGGCCTCTGGGGAACAATGAGGAAAATTTCCACTCAGTTCTCATCAGGCACAGCGCCAACCAGAAACTAATGATATAAACCTTTAAAGCACCAAATTAAAGGAAAAAACTTAACCCAAAACTCTATGTCCAGCACAGTTTTCTCTTTTTTAAGTTATTTATTTATTTAAAAAGGAAGAGAGAGCAGGGAATGGATCAGGAGAGAGGGAGACAGAGGATCCGAAGCAGGCTCTGCACCAACATCAGAGAGCCTGACGCGGGGCTCGAACCCACGAACCGTGAGATCATGACCTGAGAGCCGAAGTCAGACGCTTAACAGACTGAGCCACCCAGGTGCCCTAAAAGTATTCCTAAAAACTGAGAGCAGATAAAGAGATTTTTCAGATTTTCAGATTGAGTTGCATGAATCTGTGGCCAGCAGGCAGGTACAACAGGAAATGGCTCTTCAGAGTGAAAGGAAGAAGATGGGAACTTGGATGTGCAGGAAGGAGAGTTCTGGGAATGGTTAACAAATGGGCAAACATCAGTTGTTATGCTTTTTCTGTCTTTTCATGGTTTCCTTAAAAGACAACTACTTAGGGGCACCTGGGTGGCTCTGTTGGTTAAGTATCCAACTCTGGATTTCAGCCGGGTCATGATCTCACGGTTTGTGGGTTCGAGCCCCACGTCGGGCTTTGCCCTGGCAACGTGGAACCTGCTTAGAATTCTCTCCCTCCGGTCTCTCTGTCCCTTCCCCCTACTCGCATATGTGCTTTCTCTCTCTTTCTCTCAAAAGTAAAGAGATAAACTTAAAAAAAAGACAGCTAGTTAAAGCATACAGAATAATTGCATGTGATGGCTTTAAAACGGAGGTGGAGGTCAAAGCCGTGACAAGATGGCACTCAGGATGGGGCAGATCACACGTGGTTGTGAACGTGTTACACGTGTGAAGTGGAGCATCTCAGGTGGGAAGTGAGACGTGGGAGATGAGAAGGGTCGGGAATGAAGAGCAAAGACTGAAGTAATACTACATCGACTCAACAGAATTTGACACAAGAATGCTTATATCCAGCCCCCAAACAAAAGTACTAAAAAATAAAGAAACTAATAATTTGAAAGGATTTGTTAAGCAGCCAATAGAGAAAACAAAATGGAATAACGTAAAACACTCGATTCATCTAAAAAGAAGGCAGGCAAGGACTGACGGAAGAGTAAAGAACAGAGAGGAAGAGCAAGGGAAGTGGTCAGTGGTCACATGAAAAGATGCTCAGTGTCCATTAGATCAGGGAATGCACATTAAGATGACAATGTCACGTCGCTTCACGTCTACTCAGTGGCTAAAGGAATTTTTTAAAAACCAGCCAATACCAAGTGTCGGCTCCCAGCCCAGGCCTCCTCTCTCTTTCTCTCTCTCTGCCTCTGCCTCACTTGCTCTCTCTCTCTTAGCCTGTTCTCCCAGAGACATAGTTCAGAGATGCCAGGAAAACAGACACTAATGATTCTCCCTGAGGACCAGGCCGTGTTCCGGGCCCCCCTGGCCAGCTCTCAGTCAGCTCTTGTTTGGAAGAGTTTTCTTTTCAATTTCGTTTTACTGTTTTAACAAGCACTTTTTTAAAATATATTTTTAATTATTTTAATGTTTATCTTTGAGACAGAGAGACAGAGACACAGTGTGAGCAGGGGAGGGGCAGAGAGAGAGGGAGACCCAGAATCTTAAGCAGGCTCCAGGCTCTGAGCTGTCAGCACAGAGCCTGACCCGGGTCTCAAACTCATGAACCGCAAGATTGTGACCTGAGCTGAAGTCAGATGCTTAACGAGCTGAGCCACCCAGGCACCTCTAACAAGTACTGTTTAAAGTACACTTGGCACACAATGGTACCTTATTTCAGGTGTACAACATAGTGACTGCACAATTCTATCGACCATGTTGTGCTCCCCACACATACGGCTGCCGTCCGTCACCATGTCACCATTCACGCTATCACACTGTCATTGACTATATTGCCTACGCTGTGCCTCTGTTCCGTGACTTACTCAGTCCATAACTGGAAGCCTGTATCTACTGCTCACCTTCCCCAATTCGCCCATCCCCCATCCTCCTCCCTGTGGAAAACAGTGTGGAGGTTCCTTAAAAATTAAAAATAAAACTACCAGGGGCGCCTGGGGGGCTCAGTCGGTTAAACGCCCTGCTTCGGCTCAGGTCATGATCTTGCAGTTCGTGGGTTTGATCCCCGCGTCGGGCTCTGTGCTGACAGCTCAGAGCCTGGAGCCTGTTTCAGATTCTGTGTCTCCCTCTCTCTTTGACCCTCCCCTGCTCACCCTGTCTGTCTCTCTCTCAGAAATAAATAAAACATTTAAAAAATTAAAAAAAAAAAAAAAAAAACTACCAGGGGTATGGGGGTGGCTCAGTCAGTTAAGCGTCCAGCTCTTGATTTTGGCTCAGGTCATGATCTCACAGTTTATGAGTTCGAGCCCCACGTTGGGCCCTGCACTGACAGTGCCTGCTTGGGAATCTCTCTTTCTCTCTCTCTCTGCACTTCCCTCACTTGCTCTCTCTCTCTCAAAATAAAGAAATAAACAAACAAAAATAGAACTGCCATATGATCCAATAATTCCATTACTGGGTGTTTACCCAAAGAAAATGAAATCACTAATTTGAAAGGTATGTGCGCCTCTGTGTTTATTACAGCAATATTTACAACAACCAAGGTATGGAAGTTTCCTTTCTGGAGGGAAGGAAGGGAAGGGCCGAGCTCCCCCACTCCTTTGCAGACAACCTTCGGGCTCAGGAGCCGTAAAGGGACTCCTGGGCTCTTTTCCCTATGAGCAGACCTATTGGAACTTCTGTTCACATGGGAATTTTAAAAATGCTTGAATTCAGCACAAATACTGGTTTAGCGATTCCTTTTAATAATGGTGAACATGATGCTATTCCTATTAATCAATGTCGATTCTCTTTCCAAATCCTTTGCTCCTGAGATAGCATTTGGATTTTTTAAAGGTTGCCGGAACTCATGCCCAAATGGTCTTTCCTGGTAGCCCATGGCACTGTGACCCGGCTCCGAAGAGCCCGGTACATTACGCACTGGGATATTGCATATGCTGTGCTTTCAGGGAGGCACCATGGGGTCTGCTCTGTCCCACCACTCAGGCTGTCTCCACAGAGACCCGGGCCAAAGGAATGGCCAGCGAGCAAACATTCATAGCAGGTTGATTCGAAGCAGCCAAACACCGGAACAACCCGGATGTCCTCCAATAGGCTGCGTGAACAGACTGTCCGCACCTGGAAAACTACAGAGCAATAAGAGGGAACACACTGTTGGCAGGTGCGGGGGCCTGGGTGGGTCTTGGGGGAATGGTGCCCAATGAAGGAATCCAACCCCAAAGGTCACATGCTCTGTGATCCCGTTACTGAACACTCTTGAAATGACAGAACCGTACAAATGGAGAACAGATGAGTGTTTGCCGGGAGTTAAGGAGAAGGTGTGGGGTAAGCGGGGAAGGGGGCTGAAGAATCCTGGTGGGGACGGATGGTGTGGCATCTGGGCTGTATCAACATCACCTTCCCCGTCAGGGTGGGCACCAGGGACAATGCAAGGTGTCACCTCTGGGGAGAAAAGAGGTAAAGGGCACACTTACAATTGCACATAAATCTACATTTTCTGAAAAGAAAAGTTTAATTAAAAACCTAACTGACATTGATGGCGCCTGGGTGGCTCAGCCGGTGGAGCGTTCAACTTCAGCTCAGGTCATGATCTCGCGATCCGTGAGTTCGAGCCCCGCGTCGGGCTCTGTGCTGACAATCGATCAGCGCAGAGCCTGCTTCGGATCCTCTGACCTCCTCTCTCTGCCCCTCCCCTGCTTCTTGCGCTTTCCCAAAAATAAATACTTAAAATCCCAAACTGACATTAAAATAGTAACATGTGAGTCTCCAAAGAATCCACAAGGTGACCTGGAGGTCAGACATTTCCCTACATGTGTTTTAATGCCTATGGGCAACTGAGCCGTCTATAAATTATATCCTTGCCTGGGCAAATAGTACACAAAAGAAGAGTAGAAGTTGGAACAATTTTGTGGAGAAATAATCTTCATCATGAGTAACCAAGGAAATGCCCTACAGATGTTCCCCCTACTAAACTGACAAAAACTTGGCGGGGTGGGGAGAGCCGAGGAAGCTGAGGGCAGCCCGTCGCGTTGACTCCCGCGTGCTGGCGAGGGACTCGGTGGCTTCCCTGAGCCCACGTTTTCAGAAAGCAGGGATTACGTTGCATCCTGTGACCCGGCGATGGCGTCGAGCCTGCGTGGCTAGAAACACACCTGCCGCGGCGTTCTTCACGGCATCGGCCCAAAGCGGGAGCGGCCCTGCTGTCCCCTTGCCCTGAACACAGGAGGGGCGGGAGGAGGGGCCTGACGGGGCAGAGGCCAGAGCTGGGCGCAGCCCCCGCCCCCACCCCTCCCGGAAACCGCTGCTGTCCTTCTGCGCTGCTTTCAGAAAGAGCCTGCTCTCCACGTCTGCTTGGGCAGAGACAGCCTCGTCCCAGGGTTTCCTCTGCATAATGTGATTCGAGTGACCAGGGATCATGACATCAGGCCTGGCGCCGTGGATGACATTCCCGGACACTCTGCTCTGCGCTCCTGTGTTTCGCTCAGCTGGCTTCTTTCTTGGCTTTCAGACAGCCTGGGTTCTCGCTTTATCTTTTCAAAGCTGGGGTTCTCCCCCCGAGAAGCCTGCCCTCACCTGTGTCCTGCTCAGTGGAGGGGGAGGCAGGGGCGGGAGCCACCGCCTTCCCGGAGACCATCCTTGACCTCCATCCACTTTTTCCTGGCTCTTCTCACGCCCAGGGAGCTGCCCCGTGCCCTGGGGGCAGAAGCCAGCTGTGGCCTGGCTTAGCCATGACGATGGGGCCCACGCCTCCGGGCCAGCCCCTGGCACATGTAGTGTCAGATTCCGGGGGCAGAGGAGGGTGGTGGGAGGCAAGGGCTGGCTAAGGGCCGGGCTGCCCAGGATGGTCACCTTCAAAGGCACCAGAACTCAGTGGAGTAGGCGGCTAGCCCGGATTTCTGTGTGTGTATTTCTATGTATTTCTACTCTCTTCCCACCAGATCAGCACAGGGCACAGCTGTCCAGGGCCGGGGCCCTGAGGGGTGCACCCCGGTTGTGGCGACACCTTGGGGGCCCCAGGCCACCTTCCCACACTTCCCTCTGCTCAGTGGCGGCTGGTTGGCCTGGGCACTGGTCGGGTCCCACCTCTGCACCTGCTGGGCCTTCACTTTCCTGCCCCAGGTCCAGAACCGTCTCCAGGAAGTTAACCCAGCAGGCCCTCCCCTGAGCAGGGGGAACAAATGTGCACACACACACACACACCCCAGAGTGCACTGGGCACAGCTCCTGAGAGCGCCCCGCAGAGTGGAGCCCAAACACGTGACCAGCCCACCCCCGCCCCCCGCCCCGGGCAGCCACTGTTGCTCATCGACCTGCCCTTCCTTGCCGTCCCCACTCCCTTCCTCCTCTCTGGGGCCCCCAGCACATTAACCCTGCGCCTGAGTGCTAGCTCTCGGCCCCCCCAACAAGCAGCCAGTCTGCTGCACATGCGTGCCGTCCCGCCACCAGCCTGCGAGGGGGCACCTGGGGTTGCCCAAGGGTCTCAAACACCTGCATCCACGGCCCGGTTACTGAAGATCAATGATTCATTTACTGTTTCATGCTCTGCCCCGAACTTGCCTGGCTCAGAGAATCACACCTAATAAACACTTCATTTTGAACATTGAGCACTTGTTACTCACAGAAGATCCAGCAACTCCCTGCACCTTCTGAAATTTTTTAATTTAATTTTTTTTGAGAAAGAAAGAGACAGAGCGCAAATGAGGGAGGGGCAGAGGGAGAGGGAGGCACAGAATCCGAAGCAGGCTCCAGGCTCTGAGCTGTCAGTGTGGAGCCCTGCGTGGGACTTGAACTCAAGAACCGCAAGATCATGAGCTGAGCCACCAGGGTGCCACGCCCCTCCCTGAAACTTTAAATGAAAATGAAAGGCCATGGCCCGGAAGGGCCAGTGGGAACCCGGCCAGGCTGCCGCACGGCCCAGCCCAGGTTTGGTGGGCACCGAAGGCCTCCTTTCAAGGGGTGAGCCAGCTGTCGCAGGCAGACAGGGCCGGGAGCTCCAGAACGAAGGCGACAGACGGCTTTAAAGAGGCCGGTGCGGTGAGGGTGCCCGGGGGGGCTCGCCACCCTGTGTCCTGCACCTGCTGCGGCCGGCACAGCAGCACCCGCTGGGCTCTCCCGCCTCTTGCTCTCAGGGCCCCAGGGCCCCTTCCCCCAGACCCAGCAGCCCCACTGGCCCCCAGCCCCCCCTGCACCCTCTGGTCCTTCCTTTGCAGAGACGTGCACAGACACACACATGTGTGAGAGGCCGAGGGGGAGGAGGCCAGACGTCCTCCGGGCCTTCCAGCCAGAGCACTCATGCCCTTTGGGCTTCGTGGGGGAAGGAGTTGTGTCTTTCCTTCAGGTAGATTCCCGTCAAGAGACGCAAAGACAGAGGCTGACCCTCTAGCAGTAGGAAACTGGGTTCTACTTTCCGTCCGAGGCGGAACCGGGACCCAGAGAAGCTGCATTCGAGGCCCCACGATGAGCTGTAAGGTACACGTCGGGGAGACGCCACTGGCCCAGCAGTGGGCCCGCCACCTTCTCCGGGCGCCGGGACGGGAAACTGTGTTGACCTCCCACGAAGCCGCCGCGAGACCCTCGATCACTTTCCAAGCTGCCGGAATCCCACAGCCACATCTCCGGATCATACGGCGACACCGCCAGGAAAGATCAGATGTTGAGGACACCAAAGCCGTTCTGCTGGGGAATCGGCAGATCTGCTCCTCCGTGGCTCTCGGGTCGCAGGGCAGAGGTCAGCCTGGCGGCCCCACGCCTGAAACGAAGTTAAGTGGGGGTTGCCCTTCGGGGCCCCCGAGCCTTGCTGCCTGGACCGCACACAGCCTCAGGGCCATACTGTCAATATTTAATAAAGGAAGAAGGAAAATAAATGAGTTCGGCCGTGACTTACAGATCAGAAAACAAAACAGAAATCTAGGGCAGCAAAGCTGCAGGAGGGTCATAAAGGTGAGGGCAGGACCAGGGGTGAGAGCGGGGTGCGTGGAGGGAACCCCCCGGGCGCTGGGGGCCCCAGGCGTGCAGCGAGCGGGGGAGGACAGCGGGCGTGGGACAGGTACCCTGGGGGTGACCCCAGAAAGGGGGGGAGTGGTTCTCAGCGACTGACGTGTACTGATTTAACTTAAGCAACTACAGTATTTGTTTACAATAAATCTTAAACTGGAATGAAATTGAATTTTCCAGGGAAAAAATGGACTCTGGAAAATATAGAAAGACTAAGCAGATAATTTCCAAATAAAAAATGGAGAAAGTTGTTAAGGCCTCCCTCCCTCCTCCTCAAAAAATGCCGCCCACTCAGAGGGCGTCCCAGGGCAAGTCCACCGTCTCTGGACTATTGCAGTTCGTAGAAAAAGAGGGAAAGCTTACATCTCTTTTACTTTAAAGAAATACAATATTGATGCCAAAATCTGATAAAGACTGCACACACAAAAAAGAAATCTAAAAACAAGTGTAACTTACAAGTATCAATGCAGAGGTCTTAAATAAAACATTAGCAAGTAGAATCCATTAAAACACTAAAGAATAATCTATTCCCAAATGCTGTTGCAGAAGTAAAAAAAAAAGATGAAAAAAAAGTATGAGGAAATCTGCTCATATAATGCATCATAGGGATAGATCTAAGGAGAAACCCCTCATGATTATCTCTATTAATTCAGGCATTTACCAAATTCAACAGTCATTCTTGATTTTTAAAAAATGCTCAATGAAATAAGGATGCTGGGTTCTTCCTTAAGACAGCTACAGATACACAGTCCTGTAAACACCAGCCCATCAGACTGCTCTGTACTTAATGAGGAAGCTCTGGAGTTATTCCCTTGAAGTGGGGGAAAAGACAGGGACCCCCCAAACCACTACTGCTCTTTAGCATCGCCCGAGACACCGGCAGAGAGTGCAATTAGACAAGAGAAAGAAATTAGAGACGTAAAAACGATTACTGTTTTGGCAATTAGATGATTAATGAAACACCTTTTTATTTTATTTTAATTTTTTTAATGTTTATTTTTTGAGAGAGGGAGAGAGAGCACAAGCAGGGGAGGGGAAGAGAGAGAAAGAGAGACAGAGAGAGAGAACATGAGCAGGAGAGGGGCAGAGAAAGAGAGAGAAGGAGACACAGAACCTGAAGCAGGCTCCAGGCTCTGAGCTGTCAGCACAGAGCCTGATGCGGGGCTTGAACCCACGAACCGTGAGATCATGACCTGATCCAAGTTCAGACACCCAGGTGACCCAAGCACACATTTTAAATAAGCACAAGTAATAAGAGAGTTTAGTGGGTTACTTATAATATTGAAATTAATCTGCATTAATTAATTAGTGCCTTCGTATATGTCTACAATGATTGATAGATAATGCGTGCATGCGTATGTGCATGGGTACGATATAAAAGATACAAGGGAGAGGACCCCACAGCAGCAATAGCAAAAAGAGGAAGTATCGAGATGTGTGTAACATGCGTAAGACACAGACGGGGAGAACCTTCAAAGACCCCCAAAGTTGACTTGCCCAGATGAAAACGCAAAGCCTGCTCTGGGCTGGGAAGACCTGATGCTGTGGATGGGCAACTCTCCCTAAGCCAAGGTCTACATTTAATGCCCTCCTTGCAATAATAAATATCAAGAGGACTATTTTTCCTGCAACTAGAGAGGCTAACTTCAAACACAATATTAAAAATAAACAAGAAAGGGCAACCAGGAAAATTTTGTGAAGGAAGACAAGGTACCCTACAGAGGCTTAACAGCGCCAACGGAGAGGTCTGGACAGGGTCCCGCCCACCGACCACCAGGACCTCAGACAGTCAGAAACAGACCCAAACAGGAGCACCCGGGGGGCCCTGTGGGTTAAGCGTCCGGCTCTTGGTTTTGGCTCAGGTCATGATCTCACAGTTCATGGAATCAAGCCCCGCATCGGTCTCTGCACTGATGGTGCGGAGCCTGCTTGGGATTCTTTCTCTCCCTCTCTCTGCCCCTCCCCCGCTTGCACTTTCTCTCTCAAAATAAATAAATAAAATAAAATATTTTTTAAAAAAAGAAATAGATGCAAATACATATGGGCATTTAGTGTGAGATAGAGTTGGAATTTCAAATCAAGTGTAGACAGACTTAAATGAGAATCTTTTGGAAGTGCTAGGAGAGCCCAAGTCCGAGAGGCATTGAATAAAGAAGTATAAATTGTATTTCTGTTCTTTTCAGAACTACTTTCAGGAGTAGGGGCCAAATTAGTACAACAGGACAAGACTTTTCTGCCCATTTATCTCTGCCACGGCCCAGGCTGATTCCGAGATTCTGTGCAGCAGTGATCGTGGTTTAGCACCGTGATTTAAAAAACGCTATCGAATATGTGCTGGGGTTTACATATGCTTATCTCACTGAATCCCAGCCACCGAGAAGAGAGATCTTATCCCCATTTTATTGTTGTGAATCTATTAATCAAACAGAATCAATACTAATCTTATAGGGCTTTGGGGGAGGCTTATCAGATATTTGAAAAAAGAGTCATCACAAAGACAGGCATTTAACGAATTATGTCGGCACAGCTAAGTGCCCAAGCGGAAGAAGATCCATTAAAACCATGCCTCACCCTCTCCCCCCGGGGACAGTCCGGGGAGTCAAACATCTGCATGTACAAAGTGAAACCATGAAATCCTTGGAAGAAAATAGGGTGAATCCCTTTAACCCTGGAGTGGAGAAGGCCTTTCTAACAATGTGTCAAAATCCAGAAGCCAAACAATACAGGACTTATAAATGTGACTATAAACAGAAAAACACGCCTGGGGAAAAAAACATCATAAACAAAGTCAAAAGATAAACAACGTGAAAAGAAAGGTAATATTGTCACAAAGGATTAATCTTGCTAATAGACAATATATAAAAAGCTCCTGACAATCAAGAAGAAAAAAAAACTGGGCAAAAATAGGTAAAGATGCGAGCCACCCCCTTGACTTCAGGCGCCTGTCACAGCAGGGCCCAGCGGACCCACCGATTCTGACCCCGGGCTACAAACCAGGCTTCCCATGACCCATGACTCCCTCGGCTTTGCCAGAGCAGCTCACGGGTCTCAAGGAAACACGTACTGGGTCATTGTATGATAAAGGAGGTGACAAAGGGTGCAGAGGAGCCCCCAGATGGGGGGGATAGGGCGGGTCCGGGGGGGTCCTGAGCGCTGGACCGTCTGTCCCGCAGACTAGGGGGCGTCACCCGCTCAGTGTGGACGTGTGCACCGCCTGGCAGCTCTCTGGACCCCGTCCCGCTGGGATTCATGGGGCTCCTCACCTCCACATGCAGCCCCTCCCCCTCCCTAGAGAACTGGGGGAGGGGCTGAGAGTTCCAAGCTTCCGGTTCCGGTTGGTCTTTCTGGGGACCAGCCCCCACCTAGGACCCATCCAGGAGCCCACCAAGTCACCTCGTCAGCGCTAAAGATGCTCCGAGTCCCCTCGTCACCTAGGAAATTACGGGGGCTCCAGGAGCCCCATGACTGGATGGGGCGAGACCAGTACCTAATTTCCTATAATCTGACACTCGTCAAATTGGCAAAAGTCTAAAATTGATACCCCATTCAGTGGTGATGGGGTGGGAAATAGGCCACCTCCCCCCGCCCTCCCCCCCACCGCCGGTGGCAGATGGAAGATGGCCAGGCTCAGGTGTAGATTAGTGGCCTCCACCGACGTGCCACGCCCACGTGGTCTCCCCTGCCCCCTCCCCCCCGCGGAGCAGGTGTGTTGTGGGGGGAGCAGGGGGAGGGGCGCCGGCAGGAAGGCCCCGGGACCCTGGGGCCTCTCCGTGTGTACTGGGCTGGATGGTGAGTGTATTAACTAATCGGAAAAATTAAATAGCCGATGTTTAACCCGTCCTATCACTTGAGGATCCTCCTGGGAAGGAGGGGATTGTTCTCAACTGAACCTCATGCAGAGACATCCTAAGTACATAAAACCAGACGAGTTCTGGGTCCTTTCTAATAAAGAGGTTCCTTCAGGACTTTCTTTAAACTCAGTCAGGCCCTTTCCACCAGAGCCTGGGCCCCGGGTCCCCCAGGGAGGCAACTGCTGCAAGACGACTTTTCTCAGGCCCACGTCCCTTGCACTGGAGGGTCCCGGGCCCCCAGAAGCCCCTCGACTCCCAAATTCCTCGCCAGCCAGTTTTCTCAGGCCCCAGTTCTCCCTCTGGAGTCAGCCCCGCAGCCTCGGGCGCCTCGGTGTGCTGTCCCACTCCCCGGCAGGGAAGGCTCCCGGGACTCGCGGTGGTTTGGGGACATTTCTGGGCACACAGGACACCCCGCAGACGTCCCCAGGCCACCCTCCCCAGGGCTCCACGCGGTTGCAGGAGAGCCAAGCGTGAGCATTCCCAGCCCCCCTTCAGCCTGGGGCCTTTGCGGGATGATGTGCTGGCCAGTGCGATGCAGGTGGCCGTCTCCTCGGCCAGACAACGGCCATGACCTTGTGAAGCTGCCGGAGCCGGGTCACCGCGGACCCTTGTCACAGGAGAACACTACCTCCTCCTTGTTTAGGCCACGTTAGCAGGACTTCCTGCTGCTGGCGTCCAAGGCCACTGAACGCCATCAGTGGCAGACCCCTGTGGGTGGGTGTGGTTGAGGGGGGAGGGGGGACCCGCCCACCCAGGCGGGGTGAGGACTAAGTGCCACCCACAGGGCTTGGGAGGGCAGGGACTTCTTCACTGTGCTGTCACAGCGAAGGCCTGCAAGCGAAGGCTGGACTCAGACCACGGGGGCCGCTGTGGAAGCAAGGAGCACAGGGAGATGGCTCCTCCTCGGCCGAGCCTGGCCTGGGAGCTGTTCTCAAAATCCGCCCGGCATCCCATAACCTGGTGTCTTTCAGGGTCGCAGGCGCCGGATCCTGTCGTCTGAGCAGAGGCTGGTGCTGGGAGCCAGCTGGGGGGCAGGGGACGGGGAACACGTCTGTGCTGGTTACCGACGCTCTTTGGTGCATGTGAGCATGAAATAGGCCAAACGGCAACCTTGGCTCTCACAGCCGCGGGGTGAGTCTTCCCGCCTCAGCAGGAGCGCAGAGCCCGAGCCACGCCAGGAAGAAGGGCCACGACACAGCTAAAACTTGTGACAGCTCAGGGTGGCGGCATCTGCCCCCCGGGGAGCGGGGGAGGGGAAGAGAAGGCAGAGGTGGACTGAGGGAGATGCTGATTCCAGGGCTCCTTCGGCCCTTCCACAGGGACCTTGAGGATCGATCCTCCGAACGCCGCCCAGGAGCTGGCAGGAGCCGTGGTCATGCATTTTTAAGTGGCCATTAGTCGGGGCCACCCTCTAAATGGGCTGTGTGGCCTTGGAGGCTGCAGCTGGTGGCAGGAGGGCCCCGGGTGGCTCCCGGAAGTGGTTACACCTCCACCCGGGATGGCCTCTGGGCACGATCCCCATGTGCCTGCCAAGAACCGGCCACTCTGCCCGTCCTCGCTCGGACACATCATGTGCCCGGGTGACTTCTCCGGCCCGGCTGGGAGCGCTGGCCTCAGCGGCTCCGTGAGCGGTGCTCTGGGCCAGGCGCACGGTCAGGCCCTTGAGGGAAACATGATCTCAGTCCCTGAGTTAACCGATCTCACTCCCAATGCGCTTGTGAATCTTAATTCTGCATTTTTAGAGTAAATGACACTACCTATTGCTTACTCTCGGGGTCCTCAAGTTCCCTTTACTTGGACAGAATTTTAATCACAAGATTTAAATGAAAGTGGCTTCGGCCAGCTCATGGTTTCAGGCAGGACACGGACAGGTGTGCCCTCAGCAGCTTCTCCAAATGTATCCCTGGGCGCTGAGTCACCATACATCAGGCCAGGATCTGACGGTACGTCTGAGGCTCTCTCGCTTCACCCACACCTAAGGGTCTCAGGACATATCAGGAGCTTCAGGGCGGAAGGAGGGCAGGGGCTTTGGGAAAACTGGGGTGCTGTCCACCTTAATCAAAGGGGAAGCAGGACCGCCGTGGACAGCACCCCTGTGCTAAGGGCGAGGCCACGACGGAACTAAATGGGACCCTGAGACTCGGGGAGGGCTGGATTCTACTAGGCAAGCCTGGGAATCTTGAACCCCAAATCCTCCTGACCTGTGGGCCAGCAGGAGCAGTCCGCTGCTCCCCCAAATGGAAACGCATCCCCCCCTTACCTGGAGAGCCACAGAGACCTCCCCCCATCCCGGTCAGATGTCTCACAAGACCCCACCACCAGCACCAGCTGCTCTCCCCGCTCTTAGAGCAGGAGTGGGGGCCAGGCCTCTGCCTGGGTCGGAGGAGGGTCAGGGCACAGGGCCTGGGATTTGGGGTACTGCCATGCCTCCCGCCCCAGCAGGCTAACGCCGAGAGCTGTCCCGGGCATGCTCCGGGCTCCGAGCTGCTGCCGAGGGCCGCGCCGTGGAACAGCTCGCGAGACCGCCCCCCTCCTCCCCAGCTAGGCGCTGTCAGGCCCGCCGGGTCACAGGCCGGCCGGTCCCACAGCCGTCTGCCCCGCGAGGGCGGCAGGGCGGCTGCGATCAAGCCCGAGGCAGCCAGACGCACAGGGCGCGGGTCCAGGCCTTCCTAGGACCGGGGCTGCCCTGACACCGGCCCCAGCGCACACCCGGCCCCTCTCACACCTGCCCGTCCCCACCGCTGCTAATGAGCAGCGCAGGCCTGGCTCACGGGAGGCTCCACTTGGTACACGGTGCGGCCACACAGCACCCCGCCTGTGCCCCGGCCCAACCCAGGTGTGTCCCCAGGGGCCCGTGGCGAGAGGGACCCACCGGTGCGATGGGCTGATGGCGGGAGACACGGTGTCACTCACTGTAGAGGGAGGAGTGGCTGAATGGCTTGGCTGGCTAGTCACGTGCCTGGAAGCAAGCTAGGAAGACCGAGTCAGGCAGGTTTGGGGGAGACGCGTTGGCAGGAGGCCTTTGGGAACCTGAATTGGTCTGAGGGGTGGAGCAGAGTTTATGGGTCTGATATCCTGTCAGTGCTCGCTGGGGACGGGGGGGGGGGGGGGGGGGGGGGGGGGGGGGGGGGGGGGGGGGGGGGGGGGGGGGGGGGGGCGCCGGGGAGGAGGAGGCGCCGGGGAGGGGGGGCGCCCTGGGGAGGGGGGGCGCCCCGGGGAGGGACACACAGAGAACTGGGTGGACAGATGGCCCCTCCTCTGGCAGGTGCCAGCCTTCTTCACTGTTGGGTTAGATCAGCACTGGCCCCATGGGCTCAGGGACTGAGCAGCCCTGATGCAGGGGTGCAGGAGGCCGCAGGTGGGCCAGGGGCATGGTGCAGGGGTGCAGGAGGCCACGTGTAGGAGGCGGTCAGTGCAGGGGTGCAGGAGGCCGCGTGTGGGAGGCGGTGGGTACAGGGGTGCAGGAGGCCGCGTGTGGGAGGCGGTCGGTGCAGGGGTGCAGGAGGCCGAGGATGGGCTGGCAGCATGAGCTCCCTCTCTCACAGTGTGACGTGGCTGAGTGGCCCGATGCTGGGCCTTCTTCTCAAGGAGTCCAACCGGCCACTTGGGGTCTGACTGGTGACAGGAGACCCGTCAACACCGGAGGACTCGTTACCAGAGCCGATGCTACTTCAGGCCACAGGCTTGTCTTCCCCGCCCACGGTGCCTGCACCCACGTCGCTATTCTAGGCCTCTGCTCGTGCCCGTTTACCCACATGGGACCTTGCCATTCACAGCCTCGGCGCAAGGGACTCATTTTACAGCAAGAATTGTGACGCAGAAATCCCCGGTCTGTCATGTCACAGAACCCAGAGCTGTCAGCCTCTTGAACCCCCAGGCCCAGTCAAGGCCCCACAAAGGCGCCAACCCGGGGGCTTGGGGTATAAAGTCCCAGGACCTTTAGCCAATACTGAGCATCTGGCCACATCCCTGGTCATCAGACGACACAGCCTGGGAAGCCAGCAGGCGTCCGGCTCCTCTACCCTCCATCCCGGAAATGCAGCAAAGGGGTAGCCCCGTCCCCGCAACCGTACATCCTGTTGGATTGGAGGTGCCGGTTTGGAAGGAATGTGGGGGTGCCCTACGTTACCCTGAAATAAAACAAGTGTTACCTGTGGCCACTGTGAGTTCTTTGTGCCAATAGCCTGGTAATCCGAGAACGGAGTCACCTGACCAGAGAGAGCCATTGTCCCAGTCTACACATCGGCTCCAGGAAGGAGTATTTTTAGGACTCAGGGATCATCTGGGGCATCTCTTGATTAGCCGTTCAGTGGTAACAGTACGTTTAAAATGTTTCAAGTATTAAAAGAAAGGACCAAAAGCAGAAACAAGGAACATGATACTATAGTGAACAGAATCAGCCTGTTTTTTTTTTAAACCCTAGTGACAAAAATGTAAAAATTAAGATTCAGGGGTCTGTTTAAAGGCAAGGTTAGACGCAGCCACGAAGAGAATTTGTAACCCAGAGGACAGACAGGAAGGTCCACAGGATTAGCCAGAATGCGGCGCAAGACACGCGCTGGGACGCGGAAGGAGGGGAGGGCCCAAGGGACAGAAGAGCGGGACACAGATCCGATGGAACGGGGCACAGGCTGTGTGCGAAGGACGGTGGCTGGAGAATTTCTAGGGTTGAAGAAAGTCCATTCTAAGTTTCAAGAGGCAAGTCAAACTTGAAGCCAGATGAGAAGGAATGCCTGTTTAGACTCATAGTTTTGGGCAGACCGCCCCTGGGTGACTGTCAAAACAGAGAGAAAGGACAGATCCCCACCTGGGGGACGGGACTGTCCACGGACTTCCCAGCAGAAGCACGGAGAGTGTCAAGAGTATGGACAGAAAGGAGTGACAGCCTATAATTAATGATTCCCACAGCCAGACTCCCGTGTCAGAACCAGAGCAAGAGAAAGAATTTTCAGGAAAACGAGAAGTGAGAGGGTCTACACCCAAGGGATCCGACCTAAGGAATTCCAAGAAGGTTTATTTCCAGAAAGAGAATGATCCCGGGGAAGGGTCTGAGACACGAGACGGCTGCTGAACACAGAAAGTGCAAATGTGGGTAAATCTAAGCAAAATGCATGTGAACATAAAAATAACAGTAACTTGGGGCGCCTGGGTGACTCCGTCGGTTAAGCATCCGACTTCGGCTCAGGTCATGATCCCACGGTTCGTGGGTTCGAGCCCCGTGTCGGGCTCTGTGCTGACTGCCAGCTCAGAGCCTGGAGCTGCTTCGTATTCTGTGTCTCCCTTTCTCTCTGACCCTCCCCTGCTCACGCTGTCTCTCTCTCTCTCTCTCTCTCAGAAATAAATAAAACATTAAAAAAAAAACAAAAACAGTCACCTTAGGTGTAAAACTCAGAAGGAGCCACAGATGCTGGGAAACAGTGGCAGGTCACACGGTGGGCGGCGGGGGAGGGTCCAGCCTGCTCTGCACTGGCCGTGGTCAGAAGGAGGCTGAGTCGTGGGTGACTTCAGGACCTGTACCTGGGGGCTCAGTGGGTTAAGCTCCGACTTCGGCTCAGGTCATGATCTCACGGTTCGTGGGTTCGAGCCCCGCGTCGGGCTCTGTGCTGACTGCCAGCTCAGAGCCTGGAGCTGCTTCGTATTCTGTGTCTCCCTTTCTCTCTGACCCTCCCCTGCTCACGCTGTCTCTCTCTCTCTCTCTCTCTCAGAAATAAATAAAACATTAAAAAAAAAACAAAAACAGTCACCTTAGGTGTAAAACTCAGAAGGAGCCACAGATGCTGGGAAACAGTGGCAGGTCACACGGTGGGCGGCGGGGGAGGGTCCAGCCTGCTCTGCACTGGCCGTGGTCAGAAGGAGGCTGAGTCGTGGGTGACTTCAGGACCTGTACCTGGGGGCTCAGTGGGTTAAGCTCCGACTTCGGCTCAGGTCATGATCTCACGGTTCGTGGGTTCGAGCCCCGCGTCGGGCTCTGTGCTGACAGCTCAGCACTTGGAACCTGCTTCAGATTTTATGTTTCCCTCTCTCTGCCCCTCCCTGCTCACACTCTGTCTCTGTCAAAACTAAACACCAAAAAACAAATAAACAAACAAACAAAAGCCCCCAAAAAACCCAAAACCTGCACACACTTTAAGAGAAGCCACTAAAAGAATCAAATAACCAAGAGAAGAAGAAAAGTGGGGAAGAAAATTTGACCGGGAGGGCAGAAAACAGACAAACAGAAAATGCTGAATAAGAAGCTACAATTAAATCCGGTAAATAAAAGTAAATGTAAATGACCTAAGCTCACTGATTAAAAGATATTTAAATATTTTTATTAGTTTATTTTTTGAGAGAGGGAGTAGGGGAGGGGCAGAGAGAGAGGGAGGGAGAGAATTCCACGGAGGCTCCCCACTGTCAGCACAGAGCTGGAGGCAGGGCTCAGACTCACAAACTGTGAGGTCGTGACCTGGGCCGAAGCCAAGAGTCAGATGCTTAACTGACTGAACCACCCAGGTGCCCCAAAAGATATTTACTTTCTTACTGGATTAAACCCAAAATTGGCCAGGATATATTGCTTACAAGAGACCCAAAGGACAAACCTCTTTGGGTGAGAAGGAAGGACAAGTTGTATACAAGGCAAAAAGGCAAAAAAAAAAAGGGGGGGGGGAAGGTAATGTGTGGCTTTGTTAACATTAGATTAGGTTTAAAGCATAAAGCATTATTAGAAATGGCAATGTTCAGGGGCTCCTGGGTGGCTTAGTTGGTTAAGCGTCCGACTTTCGCTTAGGTCATGATCTCGCGGTTCGTGGGTTCGAGCCCCGCGTCGGGCTCTGTGCTGACTGCCGGCTCAGAGCCTGGAGCTGCTTCGGGGTCTGTGTCTCCCTCTCTCTCTGCCCCACCCCTGCTCATGCTCTGTTTCTCTCTGTCTTTCAAAAAATGAATACAAATGTTTTTTAAAAAGTGCATCCAACTTACATGAAGACGAATGTTAATTCCACTTATTGAGATCGCTCCGCGGGAGGCAGGAGAAAGCCGCAGAGAATCCCTGCAGAGGAAACCCCAACAGCGGGGGCGCACCTGCCACCCGCCACCCGCACGGCCACCGCCGTGCCCCCAGAGCCGGCGGGGGAGCCAAGCTGAAGCCACACCTGGCTGAGCTCGGGCGGGGGAGCGGGCGCTTCCATCCTCGCGTGGTCACCCCAGCCCTGGACGTGCTCCTCAAGATCCCGCAGGACGGGGGGACCCACCCTCCCGGCAGCTCCTGTCACGACAGCTCAGTGCTGCACGGCCGTCAGCGTTTGTGCCAGCCGCAGCCCGGTGACAGCGAGGGGCCCCCGGAGCCTTTGGGTTCAGTCCCTACTGAAAGCTGTGGGATGAGGAAAACAAGCCTGTCCTTCCGAGCTGCTGCCCGGACATCTCACTGAGGACAGCCTGTCCGGCGGGGGGCACTCGGAGGACTGGCGTTCGCACGCCGCCCGAAGTCCCGCTTTGCTTTTCCCCAGCACGTCTCACAATGACCAGTCGGAGTTGAGCCCGTGAAAAGGTCGCCATCTCCGGCCCCTTCCCTGGCTCATCAAGCGCTGGCCGCTGGGACCTGTGGGCAATAACCCCCCGACTCTCCTCCCTCTGTGGCCTGTCCTGAAGCCGCGGGTCAAATGGCCCGGGCGCCTCCCGTCCCTCCCAGGTCAGGAGGTTCAGCCCCGGCCCCAGCTCCATAACACACCCTGCACTGGAGTCCCCTGTGCGTTAAGGCGCCCATCGGCCACTGCCCAGACTGTCCCCTCGCAGACCCAGGGGCGGCTCCGCCTCCCGGTTCCCGCGGGCACCAGGGCCTAACCTCGTGGGCGCCCCGCTCCAGGTGCACCGCGCCTCCCGTCCTAATGTTCCAGGACTTTCTGTCTCGGGTAGGTGCCGGGCAGCAACGCCAGGCGGCCCCGTTCCGTGGACCCTGCGCCCCCGCGCACACTGTCCGGTGCCTGTCCCCTCGCGCCCCGCGCACACTGTCCGGTGCCTGTCCCCCCGCGCCCCACGCCCCCGCGCACACTGTCCGGTGCCTGTCCCCCCGCGCCCCGCGCACACTGTCCGGTGCCTGTCCCCCCGCGCCCCGCGCCCCCGCGCACACTGTCGGGTGCCTGTCCCGCTGCACGCCCGGCTCCAGAGGGTCTCCCGCCTCTGCTCCAGGGATGTTGGGCTCAGGCCCCCCCGGGGCCCCCCCGCCTGCAGCTGCCGGTCTGCGCCCCACCTGGGGTCCTGCTCTGCTTCTCTGTGACGGCGGCTGGGGCCGGCCGCTCCCTGCCTCCTCCATCTGCCCCTGTCCCAGGATGGCGGGTGAGCCACGCCGCCAGCTCCCCTGCTTCCCTGTGAGCCGATGGCTGTGGGAGGGGCCCGGCTCGGCCGTGTGGCCTCAGACCCAGGACCCACCGATGCTCAAGACCCGAGACCCAGGCCCTGCCCTTCGCTTCGCACAACCCAAGCCCCGGGGCGTCCAGGAAGAGAGGCGCGCGCTCTGCTGCGCCCCGAAGCAGGGGGCCCGTCTGCAGGCGGGGGCGGCGGGGGCAGTGGCCGTCTCTGCGCGAAGAAGGCCCGCCCGGCTCTCCTGCGCTCAGGAGGGAGAGGAACCCTTCGGAATTCTCCCGGGAAGAGACCAAGCGGCCATCTACTTACGCGCGGTTGTGACAAGGAAGCAACCCTCTCAGAAAGTCTCAGCAGGAACAGCGTTCAGGACGGTCAAGACCAGTTTCCCTCCCTGGGGACAGAGGTGGGGACAGCGGAAGGGGCCGTCCTGCGCGGCCGGCACAGAGGGGCCCGCGTGGGTTTCGGCCGCTGGTCACACGCAGGCGGCTCCGCAGCCGCTAAGACCTGGAGGCTCCAGAACTCCGAGCCGCGACAGGAAGGGACGTGTGTCCTCCGTGCTCCCCGGCGGCCCTGTCTGCACCGGGAGGCTCTCTCCCGGGCACGGAGGCCGCCGCAGACAAGGGGCGCCGTCCTGGGGCGACAGGCCGGCTCGGGCCCAGGAGACGCGTCCTGACGCCAGGGCCGCACACGCCCTGAAGGCAGGCTGCTCCCCAGTGAGCCGGGCCCGGGGCTGCCCCGGCGCCCTCTCCTCCCCCCCACCCACATGTGGCCGCGGCCACGGTGTGGCGCTCCTCCCCACCACACCTTGTGCGGGCAGAGGGGCTTCGGGTGCCTGCCCCCCCCCCCTTTTCCGGTTGGGAGCAGCAGCAGCAGAAGAGTGGCCGGCGCTTCATTCCCGCTCTGCTCTCGTGCAGCCTTGAAGGTCACATCCTGAGCCCCTGGGCACAGTTCCCGTGTCGTGTCCAGATGGCGCGGTCACCGGAGGTGGCACAGCGTACCCGAGGGGTCGGGTCTCCGCCACGGCCTGCGCACGCGGGCCCAACCATTTACAGACACGAGGGAGGCCTCTACAGGGGAGTCCGCGCCTGCGAACAGCATGCCGGGAAACTGCTCCAGAAGGCTCTCCGGTCCTGCCCAGAAGCCGCCTCCGCGCAGCCTGGGCGAGGTGCCCCTGCGGCCCCCCGGCGTCCCAACGAGTCTCTGGGCCCTGGTGGGACAGGAGTCCCTCCGAGGCGGGCGGCAGTTGGAAGGAGTATCCCACCCTCAAGGGCTTCCCTAAGGGTCCCTCGGTCCCGCAGGGTTTGCAGAGTCTAGAACCTGCCCCCTCCCCCCAGGCAGCTTAAGGTCACTTAGCATTTGCTGGTCTCCAGGGACCCTTCTGGGAGCTCTGCGACCCCGGGCAGCCCCCTCCCCCACCCGTGCCCTCCCAGGGTCCCCCCTGCCGGACACAGCACGTGGGGAAGGGGGTCAGGGCCACGACAGCACTGGGCTTGCTTCCCCTGGACGGAGCAGTCGTCTCTGGGCGCAGACTCACACGCCCTGACCTACAAGACACGATCTTCTGGAAGACGGCTTGAGGGCCTCACCGGACTCCTGGGGTGTGATCTTCAGGGCTCGGGCTCGACACCAATCCCTTCAACCCCCTGCAAGATCCTCCCTGGGGGAGAGCTGAAAACACCATGCCCCTCACCCCCCACGGCACACATCCCGTGCATTCATCCTGCCCACGTGTCACGAAACGTGCCCCTCGGCGTGGTGTTCCCGTGGCTGGGCCGTCCTGCCCACCAGCTGCGGGGCGGCTGGGTCTTGTGACCTCCCACTGCCTCTGAGACGTCACAGGACAACTTCACTGATATTTCAGCCTTTGGGGAGCACTTTCCTCAAGCAGACTTTTCTTTTCTAAAAAAAATTTTAATGTTTATTTAAATAATTTTTAAGAGAGAGAGAGAGAGAGAGAGAGAGCATGAGCAGGGGAGGGGCAGAGAGGGAGACACAGAATCAGAAGCAGCTCCAGGCTCTGAGCTGTCAGCACAGAGCCCGACGCAGGGCTCGAACCCATGAACCATGAGATCATGACCTGAGCCGAAGGTGGATGCTTAACAGACTGAGCCCCCCAGGTGCCCCTGGAGTTGTTCTTATATGAGCATCCCATACTTTTCCCTTACAGTTTGGGATGTGAGCACACCTGTGTGTTCATGTGCATGTGGTGGTACATGCGTGTGCTCGAAGGCACACGCGTGCACAAGCTGACATAGGTGTGCATTCATATTTGTGCACCTGCTGTGTGCTGGCATACACGTGTGTGCATGTGCTGGCATGCGTGTGCACGCATGCTAGTGCACACGCACACGTCTCATTACATTGGAGGGCGGGGCTGATGCCCGCACACGGGGTCTCTGGGCGGAGCCACAGCGGAGCTGGGCCGTGGGCCCCCGGCGCCCGTGACACCCCGGGGAGGAGTGTGCGGGTGCCCCCCAGCCGCCCGTCTTGTCGGTGCGCAGGCCTGCTCAAGCGGGGCGGGCACACGAGCACAGCGGAGCTGCGTGCGTGGGTGACGCGGGTCCCCCGACCCCGCGGCTCCACAGGACCAAGTGGAACGGGGCCCTTCGGTTTCTTCTCCCGGGAAAATAGCATCACCCCGGGTCCCGTGCCTGTGTGTGCGTGCTTGTGCACGGATGTGCGTGTGCACGCGCGTGTGCACGTGCTGGTGCAGGTGTGCTCTGAGGACGAGGTTTTAAAACCGTAGTGTAGACGCGGAGCTTTCCGCAGAGCCAGAGCGGGAGCCCGGCCTGGGGGGGCCCCCCCCGCCCCGCCCCCCCTCGCGTCCCGGGCCGATCGGAGAACAGGGGACACCGGCAATCTTTCAGCTCAGTTTATTTTCACAAGACAGATGGGAACCTGGGATAGGTTCTAACAAGAGTCCGTTTCTTTATAAAGAAGAAAAGTTGTTCCTTGGTTTTCTCCACAGAATGAATTTGTTCTTACAAAAAAATAATTTTTGATATATACATGCCTACATTGGAAAACCTTTTGTTCTTGATGGCTTTTAAGACCCATTTTTAGGCAGAGGGTCACTTAGCACTTTATGCACCTGCTGAGTTTCGCCTTTGCCCTTGCCAGATGGTCACTGTCCTTTGCAATTTCCCCTTCTAGAAGCATCTTCTATGAAATGGAGAAGCTTGAAAAGCGCAGCCAGCCGGACAGCCTCAAGGAGAGCGCCAACCCCCTCCCCGAGGGGTGTGTGCGGATGGCCGGCCCGCAGGCCGGTGGAGGCCGGGGGGGGTCCCCCACTCCCCGGGGAGACCTAGGCTAGAAGCAAAGGAACAGAAGGAGGCTGCGGTCACGCCCCTCTCTACTGTGAAGGTTCTGTCCTTCTCTGCGACAGCAGCAATTTCAATAAACACGCATGGCGCCTGCAGCATTTTATCTGGAAAGTACCATCGCTCAGGCAGGTTTGCACATGCCCACGTACAAAGGGAGCCTTATGGAGCATGGCAAACACAGCCAGCTGCTTGGGACACGTTTTTAAGATCCACGGTAGCTCCACTGAGCCCCACCCCACCCCCACAGGCTCCTAGAGGCCAGAAATACCGCTCTCCTCAACTACCTACAGCTTGTGAGTAGCAAAACTTGTAAAAAATGAAGTGTACAAAAGGAAACATTCATATAGTACATTTGCACCCTGTATATAATTTATCACTCTTTGAAACTGGCCGACAGTCAGGTACGATAGGTTATCAGTAATAGAAAATGAACCCCAGCATCCGCCGCCTGCACCGAGTCAATGGTGTGCGTGGTTTTTCCCGAGAGAGAGATCCCCATTACAGTTATGGTGCTTACGGACGGTCTTTATGATCAAGTAGCCAGTTGAATTTCCCGGCATTTAGGCAAGTCACGCCTGATTGTCACAGCGCACGATTCTGAGACAATAAATACAAGCAGCGCAGATGCGTTTCTTCATCGAATCAAGTCACTCTGGTTTAATTCAACCAGTGCATTAATTCAACCAGTTTAATTCATTTAGTGCAAGTCAGTGCCTCATTCACAGTGTGACTTCTGTCCCCTTTTGCAACAAGAAAGAAACTAAAAAGTCCATGAGCAAAGAGAACGGCGGGTGGATTTGTCATGACAAGGCTTAAAATTTTTGAGCGATTGTCTCTGAAAAGCACAGTCGGCCGCTGGCAGGGCTGACCGGTGTCAACTTCTCAGGCCATCTCCTGGGTCCCCTAAAAGTGCTCTTGTCCTTCTATGTCCCCGAGCAGTTTATGGGAACGTCAACGTTTCATCGAACTGGACAGCAGCAAATGCTTGTGGTAACACTCAGTTCACGTGTGTCCACCTCTCCGCCAAGCAGAATGGAGTGTGAGCTCTTTTGCCCCAAACCCAGCCCTGGGTGTGTGTCCGGGCCCCAAGCGGAGAAAACATGGAGCCCGGGGGTGGCGTCCACGTGCACCCCGGTGGCCCCAGGGCCCAGGTGCTCACAGAGGCTCGCTTTTCTTCTGGAGCTACGAGAGAAAGGGGCGGCACGTGGGCCAGGGACGTGCCGTGTCCAGAGGAAGCAGGCAGGCGTGCCAGGCCCCCCGGTTTCGACCCTAAGCCTGGTTACACTGCAGAAGGGTTAGAAGCGCATCGCACCGCTGAACCGAGGGCCGCATGCCCGCGAAAGCATGCAGGTTTGGGGAGAAATCTGAAGCAGCAGTTTTCGCACGAGGTGAACAGTTCGGCTGAGAATCCACAGGCTGGAAAGATCCTATGTGGCCTGTCCTAGGAGGGTCTCAAGCAGAGACAAAGCAACATGCAGAGAGTTACGTGCTCCTCACCCCAAACAGGACACAAATCAGCAGCCACACGGGCACGGACAGGCTGGAGACTCTCTCGAACTGCACATGACCGCACGCACTACTTTTTCTCCAGATCGGCTTTAAGCTCGGTAACTAAATGGGTGGAAGGAAGGGCTCCCGAGCCGTGGTGCACGGGGAGGGGGTAACGGGGACAGACGAGTGGAGATTCAGAGCCACGAGTGGCCACGGCTGCACTGGTTACAAGGCAGTGCCGCTGCCGTCGTTCTCTGCTGCTCGTCAGCGGTCTGTAGACTCAGAGCTCGTCTCTACAACTAGACTGTGTGCTTCCTGAGGACAGGGGCCGGAGGGGACACAGAAGCGTGGTGCCACCAGGGCCAGTGTGACCAGTGCCACTTCTGCCTTTGGATTAATTGCAAAAGAGGACATGCTCTCTTTCTGACCAGCTAAGCCCGTCCCCAGGGCCTCCTCGCCTGCATACGGTGGGGACTGTCGCTGACTTCGCCATCACAGAGCCCCCGGGTGCTGTTAGCTGCCAGAGTCACTGGGAACTGCCACAGGCACCTTAGAAGCCTCTGGAACTCCAGAATCTGTGGTCCTCTCCCCAGCTGAACACACGGTGGGGGGGGGGGGGGGGCACGACCCAAACTCCACTCGCTGGGCAGGGCATGCAGGGAGGACCAGGCATGGCACCTGGCGCCTGAGAGAGGAGCTGCCCGTGGTCCCCAGGCTGGGAGCCCTCTGCGCCTCCAGCGGGTAGGTGGGGGCGCGGGTTCTGGAGGCCCACGTAAGGGGCGGTCTGGCCAGCAGAGGGGGGCTGCCGACACCTGCCGTCCTTACCGGCCCCCGGCCCAGCGTGGAGAGCGCCAGAGGCCAGGCCCCGGGGCACCCCCACCCCAGCAGGCCGGGGGGGTCCAAACAGGCAGCCTCAATTTGGATGAGACGTCAGCAACCAACGATGTTCGGTTGTGGGGCATGAAGGATAAGAAAAAAGAAAAGCACTATTCTGCCATTTATTAATTTTGAAAATTAAAGGAGCTCCCTCTCCTTTTCCTTCTAAAGTGGATGAAAAGCAAAATCCACCCCCTCCAGAAAACCAAAAAACCCCAAACATTCATGGTGTAGTTTTTATTGCTCTCAAGGTCTTGGTATCAAATGCACGAGCTCATCTGTTGTTAGATCAGAAGGGAATCACCGAGATTTAAAACCTACGCCTGCGCTCCGCCTCCGCGGTAACGGGCTGCGCACGGGCCCCCGGCGCGCTTTAATTTCAAGGGCAGGGAAAGGTCTGGCCGAGGAGAACTATGAATTAAAAGGTACAAGACCGCAAGTGGGGCCTTCTAGGGACCGCGTCCGCATGGTAGTGCCCGCCACCCGTTCTCAAGATGTTGCAGGTGTTAGTGAGTTAGTGCAGGGCACGAACACGGAAGCCGGGAGAGCAGCCATCGCGCCAAGGCCCTCAAACAGCCCCCGGCAGAGTCCCCGTCCTGAAGACCCTGTGCTGCCCCGAGGGGGCCTCCCAACATACATACTTAGGGCTGATGCAGACTTACGTCCGATTTAGTTCGTATTTTTCCCCATGCCTCTTTCTTTCACCTTTTTTCCTAGAAAATTCAACCTGCCTCTACTCGCATGCCGGTTACAGGGCACCAGGGCTAATACCTGCTGGTTTCTCCTTCCCTTGCTTAAGAAAAAAAAAAAAAAAAGGCGAGGGGAGTGTGACTTGAAAACAGCACGCAGGGGGAGGGGGTTAAGAACGAAGTCTGAGGTGGGGGGGTGGACAGAGGGTGCTTGAGCGGAGCCTGGGGTGCCCCCCCCACCCAGGGCTGCAGCCAGGTGAGGACCCCAGAAGACACCCCGCGGCAGGGGCAGTGCTCCCGGGGTGGGGGGGGGGGGAAGCCTGCGCACAGAGGCAGGCCGTCCCAGGGGCCCGGGCGCCTGCTGGGGGCAGGGCGGGTGGGGGGTCGGGGGAGGCCCACCACCTCTACTTCTCGGGGAGCTTGGAGCCGTCAACAGACCAGTTGTAGAAATAAACCCCTAGAAGCCAACGGGGTCCAAGCGAACAGTCTCCAAACACCTCCAGAAGAGAGGCCTGGTGCCACATGCTTTTCAACAAGCATCCAAGAGGCCCGCGGGCCGCAGGGCATCCGTCCCCGGGGCTGGCGGCAGGGGTGCGGCCCGCTAGAGGGGCTGGCGCCTGAGCTGGGAGAAGGAGGGACAGAGGTCTCGGGGGCCCGTTCACTTTAGAAACAGAAGTAAGGTGCTTGCACACAGGCTCAGGTAGGAGGCAGGGAGCTGGAATGGGGCGTCCTCAACACCAGCCCAGGGGACAGGCTGCCCGTTCACCGGGCAATCGGCCCGCACTCGAGAACACCCCGCATGCGCCTCCACCCCGGGTGCACCCCCACCCCCTCCCCCCGGCTGGAAGTGTGAAGGCGGCGGGATGGACAGGTGCTCTGGGGGTCTGGGGCCCACATGTCCTCGTTCCCAGGGGGGCAGGGGGAGGTTTCCCGGGGCAAGGGGAGGAGGCGAGGGGCCAGGGGGCTCCCAAAATAACTGATAAAAAACAGAAATGAGATCTAAGTTTGAGAAGAGAAAGCATCCGAAAGCTCCCCCTGGCAGGTAGAATTCTCACGAGATTGCAGCGGGGTGGGACCCAGCACCCAGCAGCGGCCGACACCCCCCCCCCAGCACGCACGCCACCCCCCCTGCACGCACTCGCCCTCAGAGCCTGGCTCCCTGGAGGGCACGCGGACCCTGTGCAGGGGCGCGGCTGGCGTCGTCCGCAGGCCTTCGGACGGCTTTACTCTTGGCTCAAGGTTTATTGGTCAATATTAGTCACCAGTTAATAAGAAAAATAGTTTCTAAGTGTCTTTTTTCCGATCTGCGTGTGTTGTTCTGTTTTTAATTGAGTTAATTGGATACCACGGTCAGGTTACGCATGTGCAATCATCACAGCCAGCGATTATTCCTTTTTCTTAAATTCCTGGTTTCCGTAGCTAGAGCCTTTTTCTATTTCAGTTACTCCTATGAGTCGGCGGACTCCGAAGGAAGCTTTAAAATAGGAAAAAGGCGAAGTTAGACCTCTTGGCCCACCATTAGAAAAATCGTTGCTGGGGAGGGTCCCGTGGGGATGGCAGGCCAGCCCTCTCCTCTCCCCCTCCCCCTGCAGCGCTCCGCCTGTCTGGGGGGAGGGATGGCCTCTGTCCCTCCAGTGGGCAGGAGGGGGGTGTGGGCCGAGGCACATCCAGGGACAGGCTGGGTGCTGTCCACCTGACAAGGATGCTTGGGGAGTCCTGAGTGCCCACGATTGTGTTCAGGACTGTAATGGCCATGTGCTCAGAGACCCTCAGACCATCATACCCACCCACGCCCCCAAACCCCAAGGCGGACAGAGTAGCTCGGGGGACCCCCCCATAGGCGCCTGCCCAGTTCAGCGCAGGATGCCGCGAGAGCGGGCGGCCCTGGGACCTGGGGGTGGTCTCCACAACCCTGCGGCGTCACGGGCACAGCCTACTCTCCGAGGCCAGAAAGGCTCCAGGTGCCCCCAGCTCCCTGCGGGCCAACCGCCTCCGCGGCTCCCAGGCTCGGACCCGTGGCCGGCGCACAGAAGACCCCCACCCCGAGCTGGGCTATCACCCACATGCGTTACCTGCCCCGACAAACCCCAGGAACGTCAGGATCAGGAGGGGAGAGCCGCTGGCAAAGACGCCTAAGACACAGCTGAAGAGAGGGGACAGCAGGACCGTGGCCCAGAAGAGGAAATTCAAGAGCGTCCATGGCCTCCGGGCGGGCTTGAACTGCTGCCCTGGAAACACGCCCTTCTGCTTGTACATCTCCTGCAGCGCGTCCTGAAAGAGTCAGCGACAGTGGCCGCTCTGTACGCCTTCTTGTAACTGACCACGGAAACGTCCTCGAGCTACCAGAGTTCCGAGTACAGAAAGCGGCGAGCCGTGCGTGCGCGGCAGGGGCGGGACGGCGTGTCCTTGATGGGGACCCGAGGCTGCGTGCGCCAAAGCCCAAAGCCAGCCAGGCAGGCAGGCACCTCCGCCCTTACCTCCTGAAGGCGGGGCAGGTGCGGCGCGGCCTTGACCTGCTGGGAGCCCAGTCCTATACCTGCCACCATCTCCCCCGCCCCCAGGTCTCACCGGTCAGGACATCCCTTCCGGCAGGCATCTGTCTGCTTTCCCGGGTGGGGATGGGGGGCCATGGCTCTTCTCTGGGGGCTGCTGACCCCGCCCACTGCCCGTCTCGGTGGGAGGGCTCAGCCCCGCCCCACGTCTACACCTGGGAGTGGTGGGCGGCAGGAATCCTGCTCCCAGGTGTTGGGGGGGGGAGGTCAGGGAGGTGTCCAAGCCTGCTGGCTGCCCACCCGCTGTCCTGAGGGTGGACCCGCACAAAAGCCCAGTGCTTGCAGCCGCCGCAGTGCATACCCGCCCCCACTCCTTCCAGGCGGTGGCTCCGTGCCCTTCTGAACAGGGGCCTCGGCAGGAAGCGTGTGCACGCTGCCATCCAGTGTACACACATGCACGTGCGTGTGGCTCTGGCTCGCGTTTCGGGGGGAATGGCACTCACCCACACACGGGAGCATTCAGACTTGGTCACACTGGGTCTATCTCACCGCGACGGAATGCTGGGCCCAACCCGCTGGGGCCGCCTCCCGGAGCTGGCTCTCCGAGCTGGTGCCCTCTCCTCCCGACCCGCCCCCGACCCCCTGCTCCGTCCCCTGGCAGCCCCTCTGCTCAACATGCTGACGCTGAGAGGATCTCGACCACCAATGCCTGCAGACACTAACCTCACCCACCCGAAGCCTGGCCGTGGAGGGGCCCCGCGGTTTGCAGGCTCTTGGCCGCTGTGGCCCAGAGCACATGTTCTAGGAGGACTCGGGGCCGGGAGGCAGAAGCACTGGACTAGGGTTGGGCATGAGGGCAGGAGGCTGGGAGGCCCGGGGATGGCTCTGCCTGGCACCCACAGGTCCGTCTCTACGTCAGCAGAATGGGGAAACCTCGGGGCATGATGTCCGTAGTCCGCTGGTGACAGTGTGGCCTGTGTCTAGGTTATGACTGGAGCTAACGGCGAATAACCGGAGGCGTGAGGTGTCCGCATCTCTCGGAGGCTGTTTGTGGCATCAGGATCAAAGTGCCGGGTCTGGTCACTGCAGGGGGCCATCCGGACCCTTTTCTCACATGGGGGGGGGGGGCCTCTCAGACTCCGGCTACGGGGCGTGAACTGGCCCGTCTGTCTCCTTAAGCACAGCTTAGAAACATTTTGCAACGTGAGCAGAGGCCACCCCACCAGTTAGCCCACAGAGCGGGACAGGACCTGACTGTTCAGAGAGGGGACAACAGGCAGTCACCCGTGGCTGATGACAGAAAAGCGCGCTTAAGTGGAGTGAACTGGGGGTGCCCGGCTGCCCGGTCAGTGGAGCAGGACTACTGGTCATGAGTCAAGCCCCACATTGGGGGTAGAATTTAGCTAAATTAAAAAAAAAATTTTTTTAAGATCTTCTAAAAGAAAAGGAGTGAATTAAATCTACATATGTTAACGTTGACAGGCATAAAAGCAACGGTGACCAGAAAAAAGGAAAAAACGACCAGCACACGACATGCTGTCCTTACTGTAAAATACACGTGACATGAAAAACAGCTATGTACTAACAGCTGAGCCTGCTGGATTAGTATATCTCTTGATATTCCAGAAAAACATGCAAATAATATAAAAAAAAAAAAGTCGTGTACATTAAAGCTTGTCGCCTGTGGCATCTGCACCAGATGATTTGGGGTGGTACACCTCGGAGCCTGAGAGGAAGCTCCCGCCGTGTCCCCTCCAGGGGTCACCAGGCTCACCCCACACGGTTCCCACACACGCTAACAGGCACGTGCGTGAGACGCTGGCAGCCTGATGTGCGGAGCGTCATACGTCCCCACACACTGCAGTCGGCTACTCCCATACACCACAGCCCCAAGGTTTAGGTGTGTGGATAATCCGTACTTCGTTCATGCGATGAAATCACGGCAAATGAAAGCACACACGCTGTGTCCCTATTTCCTACTAATGCACCACTAGGTCATTTCTCATCTTCTGTTGAGCGAACGCTGATGCTCACAAATGTCTGTTGTAAGAGTTTCAAACTCTTAGATGTGGACCTGGATTCTGAGATGCATTGCCCCCGCCACCTGGCGAGTTCCAGGTCTGTCTGCCTTTCCACTGACCTGATACACACGCCCTGTGTGTATTCCGCATGTAGGAGACTTCATTTCCCTTCTGGAGAGAGCTGTGTTCTTGGAAATCACATTCCATCTAAGTTTTCAAATGCGTGGGCGTTACGTTAGAGAGACTACTCTCAGCGTTTTCCTCTGCTCTTTGGTTAGCTCACCTTCTGTCTCTATTGATGCTATCGTCCCTCTAGCCGGTCAGTCTTGCCTAAAGATTTCTATGTTACTAATATTTTTACAGGAAAACCATGTGGTACAACTGATTCACTCTTGTAGCTTTGTTTTCTGTTAAGATGACGTATGAATTGTCTTTGGTGTTCAGCAATTTCAGTGGTAACTGGGGAGTGGATATCGTCTTATTTACCCGGTTCCAGACTTAGGGTTCTTGAAGCTGACGAATACTAGAAGCCTGACGGCTGGAAGCTTGACGGCTGTCCTCTGACCCCCGCTCTTCGCCACTCCTGTCTCTTTCTTTCTGGCCCTGCCAGCAGTTACATTCTGGGCCTCTCACTTTGTCCTCCATGTCTTCTAGACTTTCTTTTATGTTTGAACTTCCTCTTGCTACCTTCCCAGGAATTTCTTCTCCATCTTCCAGTTCACTAATTCTCTCTTCAGTTGTATCAAATCTGCTATTTGATCTATTAATTAAGATTTTACTGTCAACAACTAGACTTTTCCTGCCTATAAATTCTACCTGGTTTTTCTTAAATCTTTTTCTGCTATTCTTTCTCTTTTCTTTTCAGTTCCTCCTTTGTGCTCCATCACTTCAAACATACTGATTTTAGCCTCTGATAGTTCTGCTGGCTCAAGTTTTTGGAGAGTTTACCTCTTTGGTTCTTTGTGTGCCCTGCCCATGTGGTCTGGTGAAGCGCTCCACCCCCACAGAAGTTTGCCCGCAGAAATCGTGAGTGGCTGAGGTTTGGAAGAGGGTGCTTCCAGTCTTGCACAGGCTACTCTCAGGAACTCTAGTGATTTGCCCAGAACCACTTCTGTTGATAATTTGGCTTTGTTCTCCTTGAGCTGTGTTGTTAGTATAAATTCAAACCCCAAGCCTGTTTGAGGGCAGACCTATCAGGGAGACCTTGTTCAGACCAAGAGGAGAAAGGTGGGTGTCAAAGCTGCTTCCCTGTGCTAGCAAGTAGGTTCCTTTCAGTTCACTGCGTGAGGGAAAACTCTCAGAGGGTCCTGAGACCTGGGGCTGGGTCTCAGGGTCTCAGGGACCTGGAATGAGGTCAAACTCTGATCTTCTGCTCTGGGTAGGCACTAAAACTCAAGACTCCAGGTTAAGGGGACCGGCAAACCCAACCGGCTGAGCGTGGCATTCCCAGATCACAGGCTCGCCACCGGCTTCTCAGCTCTACCTCCTTTTTTGACCCTTAGATTTCCCACATTTTCTTAAAAGCTTGTCCCTGCCTTTAAAAGGGTATTTGTTGAATGCAGAAAGGATTTTCTCAACCTCTAAGCCTCCCACGATGCTGAAGATGAAGATCTAGTCTCCTGCCTGTGTATATAAGCCAAGCTGGCAGTACGTTTCAGGGGAGGGCGTGCTACAGGGGAACAGAGAGGGAAGGAGCAGGGTGGTTTTGGCATAAGGATCTCCCCATGTCACATGTGGCGTCTCTTACAAATATCTCTCTCTCTCTCTCTCACACACACACACACACACTATACAAAGGCCATAGAGCTATACCTTCTTTTACATGAAAAATAGAAAACAAAGGTGACAAAATATTAACCAGCCACGGTTGTATAAACACTCCGTTATCCTTTACACTTTTCTCCAGGGTGTTGATTTCTCACAGGACACATGAAAGAATAAAGAAGGTAGACGTGTTTGAGGCCTGCGGACCTCGTGTCTCCAGAAGTTCACGAGGCCCGGGCTGCCCTGTGAGAGCCCCGGGGGGGGGAAAGGAAAGCTGAGCGCCTTTACCTTCTCCTGGTACAGTTTATGGAGCCACTGGGCCGCTTCCTTCTCATCCAGCGGGATGTCTTCCAGGGGGAATCTCCTGTTTTGTGGAGATGGAGAGCAAAGTGCCTTACCGTTGGGTGGCATCACACAGAGAAGGGGAAGCAATCAAGGCACGGCGGGGCTACTCGCTGCCCCCTCCCCCTATTTTTTTGTTCACGCCTCACTCTCTATCTCTAAAACCCCACAAACGTCGAAGGCGTCACCGGGTATGGTGGAGTGCCTGGTGCCCTGCGGGACCGCAGGGTCAGGGGAGGACAGGCCAGGAGATCATTCTCCTTCAAGGCAAAGCCAACAAATTTCACAAGAGGCACTGCTGGGTGGTTTAAGGGAGCAGATCGTGCCCCCATTCCCTCTGCAAAGGGCGGGCATTGGCTGGCTGCAGCAGGAGTCTGGGTCTTAATAGCTCGTTCTTTGGAAACAAAGCTGAGAGTGTCTTCCGTTAGGCAAAGAGAACAGAGGGCCGCCTGGGTGGCTTAGTCGGTTAAGCGTCCGACTTTCGCTTGGGTCATGATCTCGCGGTTCGTGGGTTCGAGCCCCGCGTCGGGCTCTGTGCTGACTGCCAGCTCAGAGCCTGGAGCCTGTTTCAGTCTGTGACTCCCTCTCTCTCTGACCTTCCCCTGCTCACACTGTCTCTCTCTCTCTCTCTCCTAAACATAAAATAAAAATATTAAAAAAAAAAAAAAAGAAAAAAAAGGCAAAGACAATGGTGTAATTCACAAATGAAACCTACGTGCTCCAAAATGAAGACCAATAGGAACTTGGGACTTTAATCTTTACTCATAAACAGCCGATTCTGGCGAAGCCACGAACTTATTGATGAGCCTAACCCGGGCCCGGGCGTCCACTGGGGAGACGGACGGGCAAGAATGCGGGTCCACGGCCGCCGCAGCACCGGAGGGCGCCAGTAGGGGGCGCCCGGAGCCTGTGGGCGCAGGAAGGCTGCCCGCCCGCTGGGCCGGAGCGGTCCTAACCCCCCATCTCTAAAAACGGAGAACTTCGCTTTCCGCGGATCATACGTGTCCGTCTTCCCCGTATTTGAGTGAAAACGGCGAGGTTTGACACGCCCACGTGCCATCGGACGTGGGAGCGATGCGGGGTCACAGGTCACGCGGCCGTGGGGACCTCTGGACCCCGGAGTTCTCGGGAACGGGTGTGCCGCAGGTGAGGACACGGGGTTCCGAGGGGGGCTGTCTCCGGGGGGGGGGGCTGCCTGAGGGCGCCACGCCCACTGACTCCCCCCGGCCGCACACGGACGCCCCACGGCGTACGCCACGGCCACGTGTGAGCGACGTCGGCCGTGCGCGGTACGAAAGGTGTAACGTGAGGGCGCGCAACGGTGACAATGACGAAGGCGAGCGCCGGGCTCCCGGAGGGGACCCCGGCCCTGCGCAGCCCCCCGGCGGGGTGGGAGGGGGCGGGGGGGCCCTCCCTCGGGCCGGAGGAGCATGGCTGGATCGTAAGCGTGCTTTAGACCCGGGAAAACCGCTTTTATTCACATGCCGCAGGGGCCACAGAACCGGAAGCGGAGGCCCGGCTCACCTCACGCACATGTCCGCCTCATACTTCTTCCCGTAGAGGATCCCCAGCAACGACGGGTTCTTGTTTCCGCGGAAGTTCAGCGTGACGTCATACACGGCTGCGACTGCGGGGGGCGGGGGGTGAGCCCTGGGCCGGGCCCGCGGCGCCCCCGCGGCGCCCCCGCAGCGCCCCCGCATCGCCCCCGCCCCACAGCGCCCCCGCCCTCGCAGTGTCCCCGCCCCCTCAGCGCCCCCGCAGCGCCCCCGCCCCTGCAGCGACCCCGCAGCTCCCCCGCACCGTTCAGGCCCCGCAGCGCCCCCGCACCCGCAGCGCCCCCGCACCCACAGCGCCCCCGCACCCACAGCGCCCCCGCCCCGCACCCCCGCAGCACCCCCACAGCGATCCCGCACCGTTCTGCCCCCGCAGCGCCCACAGCACCCCTGCACCCGCACCGTTCCACCCCTGCACCCGTGCCGTTCCGCCCCCGCACTGCACCCGCACCACACCGCACCACACTGCAACACTGCAGGTGCCCCCCCCGCAGCACCTGCCCCGCACCCCTGCAGTGCACCCACAGCCGACCCAAAGGGCACCTGCACCAGGCCCGCAGCGGCCCCGCCCCCGCCCAGGGCCTGCGCACCCCGGAACCTGCCCGGCACAGCCCCGCACCCCCCGGCTCATCTTCCTGCCGCGCCGAGGCGGGTTCCCGCAGTGAACAGACTTCCTGCCTGGCGGCTTCCGCCCCCCGCGCCCCCGGCCTTGCCTCCGCTGGGGCCACTCGGGGACCCGTCCTGTCCCTCCCAAGGCTTCGGCTGGGTGCTGCTCCCTCACTTCGTTACTTGTCTCCCGCCGGCACCGCGTCGTGCATCGCGTGCCCGGGGTGGGGGGGCTCACCTGTGCCCCGGAGGCACTGCACCGCCGTGGTGAAGCCCTTGGTGCGCGGCAGCAGGTGGTGCTTGAGGGGGGGCAGCCCCTTGGACGCGGCCACCTCCATGCTGACGCGGTGCTTCTTCTCCGTGAAGCGCGTGCCCTCGCAGTAGAGCAGGAACTGGGGCACGGGGCGGGGGGGGGGCGTTACCGCGAGGGCCCGGGACGCCCCGGCGCCCCCACGAAGGACGGGCTCCGTGCTGACACGCAGAGCCTGCCGGGGACTCCCTCCCTCTGCCCTCCCCTGCTCGTTCTCCCCTCCCCCCCGCGCCCTGTGCCCGCTCAGAGGGCGAGCCCGTGCCCGAGCCGGCTGGCGCGGGTGGCCGGCGGCTGTCCCAGCACCCTCGTGACGGAAGCCCCGCCCCAGGCGCCCGAGGGCGGGTGCTGCTAAGAGCGGGGCAAGGCTTCTCCGGGCTGAAGTGCAGATCTGTCCCCAGGACCACGGGGTCCCGGGGTTTGCTCAGCAGCCCCCCGCGTCTGCCTCCCCCGGAGGTGCCCCCCCAGGAGTCCCCCCCCCCCAGCTGCCCCCCGCAGGGAAGGCTCCTGACGGGCGCTCCAGGTAGCTCCGGCCGCGCAGCGCAGCTGGGGACCCCGGAAGGGGCGCCCCGTGGGCCAGGCGGCGGGGACGGCAGGCGCTCACCCACATGTACTCGGGGTAGTCGGCCAGGCGCCGCAGGCCCTTGATGACCGTGTCGCGGTCTTCCTCCCACTTCCGCTTGCAGAACACGATCTCCAGGAAGTACCACGTCCAGCCGATGAGGGGCACGTACAGCAGCTCCCTCTTCGCCAGGACTTTGGAGCTCTGCGGGGAGGGCAGGCGGGGGAGCTCAGGACCCCCGCGGCGCCCTGGGACCCGAGTGTGTTCGGGGACTTGGCCGTCGAGGAGGAGGCCCTGCTCCGAGCGTGACCCCAGGGGAGCAGGCGTGCCCCCCCCAGACGAGGCGGCCGAGGCGCGGGCCTGGCGAGGGAGGCCGCCCTCCGGCCCCGGGCACAGCGGCTCCCGCCCACTGCGCTCCCGGCCTGCCTGACGGCGCCCTCACGTTAACCTGACGCCGCTCAGCCGGCAGGGGCTCTGGATAAGGTCAGAAACCTGAGCTCAAGGCAATTCCCGGGGAGCCGCGGGGGGCCCTGACCTCAGCTCTGGGAACAGAGGGGCCGGGGGTATGTGGAGGGATGGAAAACCCAGACGCCAGGGACCCCGCATGGCTCACCCCCAGCACCCCCCCGGGACCCCCGCGTGGCTCACCCCCAGCACCTCCCGGGACCCCCGCGTGGCTCACCCCCAGCACCCCCCCGGGACCCCCGCGTGGCTCACCCCCAGCACCCCCCCGGGACCCCCGCGTGGCTCACCCCC
>NW_024080890.1:487868-547092 GCF_003009895.1 Hyaena hyaena
CCCCCCGGGACCCCCGCGTGGCTCACCCCCAGCACCCCCCGGGACCCCCGCGTGGCTCACCCCCAGCACCCCCCGGGACCCCCGCGTGGCTCACCCCCAGCACGCCAAACCGCTCGCACATGGTCCACCCACAGAGGAAATCGATTTCGAAGTTGTGATTGAGGATGATGACCACGTGCTCCTTGCCGAAGCGGTCCACGGTGGCCTGGTCGGTGAAGAGCGTGCACTCCGTGCCGGACCACCATTCCAGAAGCATGACCAGCTCTGTGGACACACAGGGGCAGCGTGAGCCGGCAGGCGGCTGCACTCAACCCAAGCCCCCCCGACCGTGGGCAGGCCCCCTGCCACGCCTGGGCTCCGGGGGCTTTCACAGGGTGTTCGCCGGAGTGGATTTCCTGCCAGAAACAAGTTTTGATGGTTTATGTTTCATAAATTAAGTTTTCCAAAATTATGATGACCTTTTCTAAACAAGTCAGGTAAGGGCACCTGAGGGGTTCAGTCGGTTGAACGTCCGACTTCGGCTCAGATCATGATCTCACGGTTTGTGGGTTCGAGCCCCGCATTGGCTCCCTGCTGACAGCTCAGAGCCTGGAGCCTGCTTCTGAGTATGTCTCTCCCTCTCTCTCTGCCCCTTCCTTGCTCGCCCTCTCTCTCTCAAAAGTAAGTAAACATTTAAAAAAATTAAACAAAAGTCAGGCGAAGAAAAACTGGAAAGCAGAAGTAGAGGAAAACCGTACTTTTAGATGGACACCTTTATGTCCAGTCGCGAGTCCCACATGCACTGTGGCTTGAGGGGCTGTCACATTTCATCCGTGGAATGGGAGGCGAGCTGGTGGGCGTGCGCACACAGCCAGCCACGGGGCCGCCGTGGTCGGCAGCGTGGCTGCGCTGAGCCACCACCAGCTGGCACAGGCCCACCCACCATGGCCTGGCGTCCCGAGCAAGGTGACCTCAGACCAGGGGGCACGACTTGCAGGCTCAGGGCGCCGCGGGGCATCCCCGTTCTCTTTTGTCTGACACCAGCCCGTCCATCTTCTGAGGGGACCGGCCCCTGAGGATGGAGGGCAGGGCCGGAGAGTGGGCTCTAAGCCTGACTTCCTGGGCCTCAGTTTCCCCACTTACAGAACAGAGAAAACGGTAGCTTCCTCACAGGGGCCTCTGGAGGACTCGACGGGCTGCAGCTTAACCCCCGAGAGCCAGGAGACCGAGGCTGGTTTCTCCTGATGGGCAGCGTCCCCATCAGCCCGGCCGACGAGGGGGCTTCCCAGCTCCACCCCCAGCATGCGATCATGTGGCCTCTGGGGTCTCACCTTCCTCCATCAGGTGGGAGCCGGATGAAGAGTCTGCCCCTCAGAGGACACCTGGGCTCACCAGCCATCGTCCCTTCTACCCAAGGCAGGGTCGACAGAAAAGGCCACCTGTCCGAGGCCGACCCAGCACCCACAAACCTGCCGGCCACGGCCACGCCTGTCCCACCCCGGAGAGACGCCCGCACCAGGTGACCGGCCTTGCTCCTCCCTCTCTCCGGCTCACTGTCATTTAACCGATGGCCGCAGCCCGGCAGGGCCTGGGCAAACCTCCAGGTGTGAGCTGGTCCACGAGAGACAGTGGCTGAGACGGAGGCTCCTGCGGCGATCGGGGGGCACGGGGAGGCGGCTCCCCGCTGCTCCAGCGAGAACACTGCCCCTCACAGCCCTCAGCGCACAAGCCGGCGTCGGCGCGCGTGGGCACGGGGGTGGCCGCGGCCGTCCATGCCCCTGTGGTGCTGCCGACGTCGGTCTCTCACCTGAGCGGGAACGGGCAGGACTTCCCCTGTGACACGTTTACTTCCCGCAGCGCGAGGTCCGGCACGTTCCTGCGTGTGGCCACACGTGGGAGGAGCTCTTCTCTGTGAACACGGAGCAGTTTTCCTCTGTCCGTATGGACCACGTTTGCTCCGTCCGTTCACCCATCGACGGACGTGTGAGGCGTCCCCGCTGCTGACTACCGCCATCGGCCCGCTGGGGCCACGGCAGCCTGAGCAGCGCTTCCTCGTCACTAGTTTGATGCCTCAACCTCCAGACTTAGAAACGCCAGGGGCAGCGAGGGCACGCCAGCTGTGAGGGTCCGCCCCGTGGTCAGCGGCCCACGAATGCCGCTCTCCCAGCCACCGCGGCGTGCCACAGAGGCGGCCAGAAGCCACAGACGGAGGAGGGAGAGGCCACGGGGAGGGAGAGACGGCGCACGTCTCAGACCAACACCAGACACTGAGTTTTCTAAAAAGGATCTTTTCGAAAACCGCACCCTTATGAGGCGTGACGACACGTGCCTCACCCCTGCTGGCACTCACCACCCATCTACATGCCCCGTGGCCACGACCGCCTTCCAGAAAAGGCCTGCTCAGCCAGCGCTGGGATCCGTGGCACAGGCCCTGCGTGCGGAGTGCCGACGGCTCTACCACAGGGCCACTGATGGAGGCCGCTCTCTCCCGCCGGCTGTCGGTGCGCGGGGGTCCCTGCTGGTGGTTCCCGGCCTCGCGGGGGAGCGTCCGGGACAGCTGTTTTGCCGGCTGGCCCCTGCGCCATCGCTAATCTTTCCGCGGTTCCCTCCGTTCAGGTGCGTGCTCGTCGGGACGCAGCGAGCGAGTGTTCTCTGCGGACTCCAGCCGCTCGCGGACCATCGCGGCGCGCTCCCTGCATTCGCTTTGCTGCGAGGCCGGTGATTTTCCCCTTTGCAGCCAGGAAGCTTCGGCCTTGGCCGGGTTGGCCGAGAGCAGGCCGCGTGGCCCCACGCGTGTGCCGCGAAGCTCTGTGGACCGCACGGAGTCGCACGGGCACGGGGTGGTCAGCGGCAGGGGCCAGGCCGGGCGGGCGGGGGCTGCACCACACGTCCCGGTGAACTGAAGGCAGGCTCGGGGGCTGGGCCTGCTTACGAGCCCCGCGCTCACCGTGTGCCACCGCGTGTGGGGCAGCCTTCCCCCGGCCCGAACGTGAGAGGCACTCGCTCCTGTATTCCCGGGTAACGTGGGGAACACCCCCAAATTCCGCAGGCGCCCCGGTGGCAGAAGGCCGGGCTCCTTCCTCCCCGCGCCGGGGGCTTGTGTTAGCTGGCCTCCCGCCTCCAGCGCACCGACTGGGTCTCACGCTATCCTTGGCTTTGTCTGTTTTACAAAAATGGATTTGTCTTTGCTTGTCTGATCCGTCTTCTCGTTCTGAGGTTGGTCCGAGGCCGCTTTCCCACCCGGCCCTCCCCTAGTGAAGACCGACCTGAGACAGCTGCTCTCTTCCTGGCAAATACGAGAATGGAGGCTGGCGGAGGGGGGGGGAAGGGACCGAATGCTGCCCCCCCCACCCCCACCCAGACCCTTGCTCTGCCTGTTTCAGCCTCACAACCGGGCATCATTCCGGATTGTTCCGATGTACCCACTTACCGTTTGCTCTGACCGCCTTCTTTCTTGCAGCTCAATCCTGCCTTTCGGTCAGTGTCATTCTCACCAAAGAACATGCGTCAAACGGAACCTCAGGTGCTTGTCCTCCGGCTGTTCCTGCTGCGTGCACGTGTGGGGGGCTGGGCCCGGGCGGGGGTACTGCCTCAGGGTCAAGGCCTCCCCGCCTCTGGGCGCGTCCCTCCAGCCTGGCCGGCGCTCCGGCTCCTGTCTGGGCATTTCTGCAGCCCGCCCTCTGCCCGCGTGGGCTGTGCCTTCCCTGGGGCGCGGCTGAGCGTGGCTTCGGTTTATTTCCCTGCTGGGCCCGCGCTGTCCGCTAGAGCCACAGGACCGCGTCTCCGTCCATTCGGGGCACCCCAGCGTCACCTCCCCCAGCGCCGCCTCCCCCCTTCCTCCTCCTCGCTCCCTCGCGGGCTCCGCCGCACACGCGCCCCCCGCCCGCTGGTCTCTCGTGAGCAGGTCCAACCTGACGGCACGGGCGCCCACGCAGTCTTCACTTTAAAAAACACAATTAAGGTTTTCACGTACAGACGTTCTGTTTGATTCTCTGTCAAACCCGTCACTGTTTGTCCGTCTTCTGTCTTGACCCGTGAGCTTCTTCAGGCCTAACTAGGAGCTACTGACCCGGGGGCGCTGCTCACGGGCTCCCCGCCGTCCGGCTCCGGGTCTGGATCCAGTGACCCCCAACCCCACCCGCAGCAGGCCCAGCCGGGGCCCCCGGAAGGCAACCGCGAGACTGAGGGGAGCGCCCCACTTTCCGCTGGGGGGGCAGGGAGGGTCCGGCGCTCGGGGCTGAGCTGTTCGGTGGTGCTTCAGCCCGACAATCCCACTGCAGGCGGAGCCTACGGATTTGCTCTTGTTCATCAGTATTTGCCCTTTTGCTGCGAGTTCGTGTCACGTACTTACACTCCTGAACGACTCACTGTATTTTTCATGTCATAGGATTTCTAATTCTCTTATCTAAAATGGCCTCTTATCTAAAAAAGAATCCAAACCCTGGGCACCGGCGAGCGAAAGCCACAGGCCAGCTTGCGGCCTCCGCGGGGCAGCGGGAGGTCACGGCCTCCTCCGCGGGGCTCCCTTCTCTGCCCGGGAACTGGGAGGCTCACGGAGGCTCACATTCCCCGCACGACATGCGGTGGCTATTGCTCTCTCTTTCACGGACAAGAAATGTGGTCTCAATGCTAAAAAACGTAAGCAGCACAAAGTCAGACACAAAAATAAATAAACGTTGAGCCATAAAAAAGAAAAAACAAAATAGCAAATACGGAAAAGTAAAACATAAAAAGGAAAAAGTAGAAGGCCCTCTGCCCCTCACTTCCCGGATACTAGTTTCCCGTTGACCCCTCGAGACCCTCTGGGCACAAACGGCCCTACACACGCGCACACACCTCACGCACACGGTCCTTACAAACACAGTAGCGTGCTATGTACCCTGTGGTGTCCCTTCCCTTTTCATTTAAAAGTGTGTTTGAAGCCGCACTGGGGAGGCTCAGTAGGTTGAGTGGCCGACGCTTGGTTTCAGCTCAGATCATGATCTCGTGATTCATGAGTTCAAGCCCCATGTCAGGCTCTGTGCTGACAGTGTGGAGCCTGCTTGCGATTCTGTCTCTCCCCCCCTCTCCCCACCCCTCCCCTTGTGCATGCTGGTGCGCTCTCTCTCTCTTTCTCTCTCTCTCTCTCTCTTTCCCTCTCTCAGAATGAATGAGTAGACCTTAGGGAAAAAAGGGTACTTTGGAGACGGTTCTCTGTCCAGTGGGGAGACTGCCCTGGTTCGGAAGGGCTGCGGGAGTGACCTGTGCAGACTCCCCGCCATTGGCCTCCACTAATGGGCACTTTGCTGCGGTTTTGTGCTAATATAAAAACGATAAAGTGAGAATATCTGTACGGATATGCACTTCTGCAGATGTCTCTCTAGGTACATTCTTCATTTGTGAATTCACGGTCAAAACTTGCAGCTGTTTAAGTAGTGGACGGCCCCTGGCCCGTGTATGCCCCCCCACCCTGTCCCCGTGAGGGCGTTCACCAGTTAACCGCGGGCTTCACGAAGCCTTGGAGTCTGTGACAGGTGACGACGGACTCCATACATGCAGACGCACACACGTCCACAGGTGCGTGCAGGCCCCAGACACACACGTGCAAACACGTTATTTCATCAAAACGCAGGCAGGCGTCCTTATCCTTCACAGATAGACGCTCAAATATGTACCAGACAGAGGACAGGCCACCTGAGGGTGGCCCCGGTGATGAGCTGGCCACGCACGTGTGAGGCGACCCGGCCCGTGTGCCGGCGGGGACAGGGCTGGGCGGTGCTGAGCTGAGTTATGATTGTTCTCAAATACCCCAAATCCTACGTTAACCCCAGGAGCCGGCCATCTCCATGGGTCACATGCTGCGACATCACTTGGTTCGACCAAACAGAGGCCTGAGTGAGCATCTCTCTGCACGTGTCCTGGCCAGGAGCCAGCCCTGGGCGCTCCCGAGTGCCCCCCAGTCCCCGGTCCAGGGGTCACGAGCCAGGCCACCGCCTCCTGGTCACGTCACCCCCGGGACCCCGCCCATTAGGGAGTGGGGACCGGCCCGTTTGGGGTTCCTCTGGCAGAAAGGAGCGCCCCCCCCCCACAAGCCGGGCGGCGCGGGCGCACTCACGGCTCCACAGGGAGTAGGCGAGGCGGCAGTTGAGCCTGCGGTACAGCTGTTTGCTCAGGGGCCACAGGACCAGCGTGCACAGCTGGATGGAGTTGATGAGGAGCCCGCTGACCACGAACACGAACCCGATGAGGAGGTGCACCACGAACTGGGTCTTCAGGTAGGCCAGCGCACCCATGGTCGCCGCTCAGTAGCGAGTGCAGGGCCCGTCAGCGAGAACAGCCGTCCTGGAAAGGACAGGGGGCGGCGGTCAGGAAGGTGCGGGGGCCCAGGGCCGCAGGCCCGGGAGACACCCACGGTGCCCATGGCAGAGCCCCGACCTGGGGCCCGACCCTGCGCCCCCCCAGCAGCCCACCCACACCACACCCCGAGAGCCCTCCTTCTAGGAGTGACACATGGGGAGACCCGATGAACTGACACACAGGTCACTCCTACGTCACACACACTCATACCGGGTGTATACACATACACACACCACACGTACACACCACACGTGCACACACACATGTACACACACCACACGTGCACAAACACCACACATGCACACACCACATGTGCACACACACATCATATATACTACACACACAACACACATACACACTTACATGCTACATGCATCACACCACACATACACACACACACACATATGCACAAGCCACCCCCCACCCCGTGCATACGAGAAACGAAGAAAAGACTAGAACTAACGTCCCCAAGTATGACCAGCGATTCCCTCTAGGAAAAGGCATTACGGATAGTTTTTATTTTAGACTTTCTTACCATCATTTACAAGATCAAACTGCACATGAAATTTCCATAAAAACAGACCCACGACCCCTTGACTGATGCCTCTTAATCCCCAAACAGCGGGCACTTTCTAAGCTCAAAGCCTTCATTTCAGCCCCGACACAAAAGCGGTGACTCACCCAGGAACCTGACCACTTCCTGTCCCCTTTCCACACCCATTTCTTACTTTCAACGGCAAAGCCAGCAGCTCACATTTCTTGGTTGAACTTGTCCCGTGAGCTGCCCCGTGACCCCCCCTCATGTGCAGAGAACCGAGCAGGAAGCCGTGACCCCAACTCAGGGCCGCCCTCGGCCGGCGCACCTGCAGACCCGCTCCGTGGGAAAGGCGCCCACGCGCTCTCCGGGGCCGGGCAGGGGGCTGGCCCCGAGAGGGACACCGGCCCCCCCACTCTCAGGGCAGGCCCGGCTCCACCCCACAGGCTGAGCACACCTGGGGCAACGGCAGCCGCCCCCCCAGAGAATAAACCAGCTGGGCCACGAACACAGTGCTGTGGCCCCAAGGCTGAGTCACGAAAGCACGACTTTGACAGCGGCTCCTGGTCCTGGCACAGCAGGCTCTGGGGGGCACCAGCCGCCACACCAGGAGGCTCTGGACGCGAAAGCGGACCATCAGGCCCCGGTCAGGCCTTCAGGTGCCCGTGACCCCGCGAGCAATCCTGACCCCCTCGGCCCATTGTGTCTGAGGGGCCGACCCCGAGAGGCGTCTCATCTCGGCTACGGCCATAGCGCTACAGGGCGCCCGTGTGCACCGTAGGGGCCCGCCGTCCAGGAACTCTGGGGAAGCCCTGGGATTACCGTCCACGGCAATGGGGAGTGCTCACTGAGCTTTTCTAGAAGATGCTAACCTGTGCCCATCTGTACCGAAAGCACCCGAGTCCCCCAGACCTTCTGTGGACCAGACCTGGTTTGAGACCAACCTAGGGCGTAGCGCTATCGCACAGCTGCGTGACAGCCATGGGGTTATATCAGTTCCGGTCAGGTAGGTTCTCTGAATCTAAACTTCCACGTTACAGATGAGGAAACTGAGGACCAGAGGGGCTCAGATGGCTTCAAGACATGCAGCTCTCAGGACGGGGGAGGCCAGAGCCCAGCCCTCAGCCATAAAGCTGCTCCCCGATTTGCGCAGCCAACGCAGGAAGACGAGGAGAGGCCCTTCACCCGCCCCGTCAGCCTGACCACAGGACACCTGCGTGAGCCCCCAGTGCCCGGAGCTGAGTGGGGCGGCCACTGGGGCCCGTGGCAGACAGTGGCCCCGGCCCGTTCACGCGGCCCCTCACAAATGCCCAGATGCTGTCAGCCACACAGCAAGGAGACCTGGGCCTGTCTCTAAGCGCCTTCGCTAGATAACAGGTCTAGACTGTTCCAGAAGCCTACATCTGCACAACTTGACCCTGACTGTGAGGGGGCTGCCTCCTGAGTTTGTGCCCCTCCTCAAAGTGGGGGTGCGGGACGGAGCCAGCCCTCAGGGCTGGAAGGCAAGGATGGGGGCCTGTGGGCAGCTGAGCGGCCTCACATGGAACTCAGGTGCCGCCGGCTACCTCGGCCACCGACCCAGGTGTCTGGGAAGCCAGCCAGCCTTCCCTCAGTGCGGCAGGAAGGACGGGGTGCCCAAACCAGACCCTCCTCCTGGCTCTGGCGCCCGCCCCCTCAGGAGCGGGACCCTCGGTGGGTCTGACACCCCGTCCGTCAGGTGCTTTCGCTGCCGCAAGCCCATGGTCCCCACGGCCGAGCTGTCTGTGGCTCAGGGCCACGAGGGGAAGGGAGGGAGCACCTTGCACCACCTCATCACCGTCCCGTGAGGCCCCCGGCCACTCTCAGACCGCATCGGGGCACCTCCTGTTAGGGGTGAATGGTGTCCCCCAAAAGATACACTGGGGTCCTAACCGCCAGCACCTCAGAATGTGGCTGTATCTTAAGAGGCGATCCTGTTAAATGAGGTCTGGGGTGGGTTGTAAAGCAGCCTGCCTGGTGTCCTCACAGGGAGAGATTCGGACACGGCCTCCAGCCCAGGGAGACCATGTGAGGACACGGGGGGGGGGGGGTCTATGAACAGATCCTCCCCCACGGCCCTCGCGAGAGCAGCCTGCCCACCCCCAGACAGCAGACATCCAGCTCCACACGCAACTGCGGAAGCTGCCTGGCGCGGGGCGCTGTGTCGTGGCCGCCCTGGCGGGGGGCGCCCCCCACAAGTGCTCAGGCCTCTTCCCGGAGCCCATCATGGGAGACGCGAGCAGCCCCCTCCCACGCCCTGCTGGGAAGCCCGTCCGGCCTCACTGCTCAGGGCCCCCTAACTCCCTCCCCGTCCCCTGTACCTGCCCCGGGGCCCCTCTTTTCCGCCACGGGTCCCTCTGCCCGTCTTGTTTGTGAACTAGCTGGTCAGGTGGTCTGACCTTCAGGTGCCCTCCCAGACGCCCCCGTCCCCGTCTGTGGAAACCCCCGTGTTTCCGGCCCAGCCTTTGCGCGGGAACAGAAACGGAGCTCGCAGGGCGGCACCGGCATCTCCGTCACACGGGCTCGTGTAGGGCGTGAGTGCGTGTGGACCCACGGCCACCTCATTTACGCTGGGACTCGGGGCCAGTCCTTCCTTCCATCCGCGTGCCTCACGCGCCTCCGCCCGGGCGTCCCTGTCACGCGGGGGGACGCGGCGCGGGGCCCGAGCTGGCACTGAGCGCCCCGTGGCCCTGCCTCCTGCTCTGGGCGCCTCTCCTGGCCACCTGCTGCCCTGCTCGGGGACCGGGCGCGGCCCTGGACCACCCGCTGGGACCGCTGCCCCTTCCGAGCCGCGGCCTCCGCTGGTCCTAAGTGTTCCCTCCGAGCCGACGGGACCGGCGATGGGACTTTCACTGCGCCCGAAGGGCACGCTTCTGATGTTCTCGATGCATCGCGAGATGGACAGAGCCGCTGGGTCTCACGAGGATTTCGGTCCTCGAATGCCAAGCCCACGAGGAAGCAGAACCTTCCCTCCTCCCTTCCGTCCCGACCCCCCCGTGAGGGCCAATGAGCGCGGCGCACACAGTCCACCAGTGGCACCGCGCCAAGGCCGTGCGGGCTGGCGGCGCGGGGGCGCCCCTGGGGTGGTTTGCGCGTGGACCGTTCTGCTGTTTCTGAGTCAGGAGACACTGAAGAACAAACGCCGTGGACGGACAGACTACGGAAAACGGGAGAGTCCACAGAGAACTCTCTTTCCAACATTCTTGAACTACCCTCAACTACGCGCGTGGCGACGTTAACTGCCCAAAACGCGGCCCGGAGCCGGGGCAACGCTGGTGCTCACCCGGCAGCCGGCCCAGCCCCACAGGCGTGAACGCACGCACGCGACTCACAGCGCGGCCGTCCAGCTCCTTGACTGGCCGCTGCTCCCTCTGGCTGTGAACGTGGCATGGACGAGAGTGACTGGGTGGCTTCCCGGCCCACAGCCCACGTGACGTGAGCGCGGGCGGCAGGGGCGCTGCAGGGTGGCATCCTGCTGACAATGACACCAGGGGCAGACGCCGGCCCACGGCCCGGAGGCACCTCCCCAGAGGGTGACCCCTTGCCCACCGATGACATCACGAGTGAGAGCACAATGGCCACTGTTGTCCCCGCTGCCCTGGCCACACGCTGAGGGGAAGCTGTGCCGTCGTCGCGCTATTAGACGGCGCCAGAAAGCAGCGAGGGGATTTTCACGAGAAAACGGTAGACTAGACGGACACAATCCTACTGAGTCTTTAAGGCACTACCTTGAGTTCTTGGGTAAATTCCCCACCTATCCTTCCGCAGGCCCAGAAGTAGGACGTGTTTCTTTGCCGGTCCAACCTATCAGCATCCACAGCCGCCAAGAAATCTAAAAACCTAGGAGGAAGAGGGTCATCACTGTTTGCAGGCGGCAGCGTTTGTGTCCTGTAGACCCAAGAGATCGGCTGTAAGCAAACCGCCACAATGAACAACTGATGCAGGGGTGAGTAAAGCTAACACGACGTGCAGAGACCAACGTTCTCAGGACCTTCAATAACTCGTCTAACTGAAGGGACGACGACAGCAGAGAAGGGTAGTTGTTTTGGGCCCAGCAGCTCCAGGACGCTGGCCTCAGGGGGTCATTTGAGACCATGGAGCAACCTTGCAAGCCGTGCGTTGAAGATGGGGAGCTCCAGGCCGCTGGCGGCTCTGCCCCCACCCACGCCATCTGGGGCCCCGGCCGCTGGCACCCCCAGGCCACTCCAGGGTCTCTCCAACAGCGGAAACAGAAACCCTGCAAGCCCAGGACCAGGCCCCCTCAGCAGGTGGGGAGCAGGCTCACAGTCCAAGCACTTATGGTGGGAAGACGACCCCGGGGTGCGCCACCCAGCAGGCACACCTCTGTGCGGACACAGGGACGCAGAAGGCACAGCAGAAGACCAGACCCCGCGTGTGTTTGCGATGAAAACGACGACCTGGCCGCAGAGGCCACACGGGGACATGGCAGAACATTCCGAAAGGCGACAAGCAGACCTAACAAATGGGAAGCCCTGCCCTCCCGGCACCCCTGCCCTCAGCAAGGCAGCCGTCAGGACGTGGGGTCCACTCCCTGGCGCTGGGGCCCCGCTGGCTTCGGGGCTCTGCACACGGTGGGGCACATGGTCCTTCCACCCCAGCCTCGGCCCCCCAGAGCCTTGCCGCTTCTCCTGTGCCCCGCGCCACCAGGCGGGGGTGGCCTGCAGGGCGGGGGGCCCACGGAGCACAGCAGACCCCCAGACCCAGGCGGGTGCCAGCCCACTGAGGCCACACACATGCCCCTGCGTGCTGGGTCCGGCCCAGACCGCCGACCTGCAGAGGGCGGGGGTGGCCACGGGTGCTGCCCTGTGAGGGGTCTGTTAGACGGTGACAGGTGACTGACACACAAACTGTTGTTTCTAAGTTACAAATGCACTTGAATCCTAATTAAAATGCCAGCGGGTCCCTCAGCTTCACCGGGAACTAGACAAGCAGACACTACAGCTCATGTGGAGAAACAAGCAAGAAAGAGGAGCCGAGAAAACCGTGCACAAGGTGTCACAAGTATGACGAAGCCTCGAGGGAGGCCCGGCCCGCGGACGGACAAGCAGCCCAGCGGACTGGACCGGGGCTGACGGCCTGCGGGGCCCTGGGCGCCCGAGCAGGTGTAGCCCCACGGCCCCCACTGGACACGCGGCGCGTGGCTACCAGCTTCGCAAACAGCACGCCTCGCACGCGTGCACTTTCCGCTGTTTGTGCCGAGGCACGTGTGTATTTCTACTGTGCTCAATACCGTTACAACGAACAGAATACAGGCTTAAAACCATTACGGGAACCACGAGAATCTCAGCATCACGTATCTTCTCAACCAATGGGTGGAAAAGAGATCATTAAACAACATACCGAAACCTCCCCTCCGGGCCCGCGAGTCCCCTGTAGCCCCCGTGGGCTCCCTCCCGCCACACCGCTCCTGGTGAGGGCACCCCAGCCCCGGATCTGAGCCACAGAGGAACCCCATCCGCTCTTGCAGTGACTGATGCGGGGACGGCCGTGAGGCCCAGTGCCAGGCAGCGGGACACGGCGGGGGTGGGGGTGGGGCTGGTCCTCAGGCACTTCTAGGAAGGTGTCTGCTTCAGAACGAGAGACCTCCCTCCGGGACGCCCTCTGCTCCTCTGCCCTGAGTGACGAACGGTGGCTCAAGGTCGATACATGTGGGGCAAAGGAGGTCACACGGGCAGAGAGGATGGTCGCAGGCATTTCAGCCACCGTTCCTGGGACGCCACTGCGCGTGGGCTCCGTCAAAGCCTGCTCAGTGCGTGACATGTGTTCACTGCACGCACAGCGGTGACACGCGTCGCCCGTCCCCAGGAGCGCCCAGGCCGGAGCCCCCGGGTCAAGGGCAGTGGAGCGCACCAGACTTTCCCCGGCACCCGACGCTGCGGCACGCTCCAAAATGTGGCCACTTCACACATGTCACAGGATTTTGACCCTGGGACAAGAGAAGTATCCTTGGACCCCACGATCCTTCGACTTTTGTGTGGACGCTGCACTGCCCCGCAAAGCTCTGGCTGGAACAAAGGACACTGTCAGTAAGGCCCCCCGACTCCAGGGCCCCGCCTTCTTACCCGGCCCCCAACCCCTGCCCGCGCCGGGGTAAGTAGCTCCTCTAGCAACGCCTCCCCCCGCTGACTGCCATTTCCTCGCTATCGGGACCAGAGAGACACAAAGAATGAAGCCCGAAGTCACGGCATTCTTGAGATAGACTGGGTTTGGGAAAATGGATCTCCTGCTGATCCTTTGTGTGAAGGTTAGTTGAGGGTATTGTCCAGCAAAACCAGAAGGAATCTAAGGAAGAGAAAGACGAGGGTTAAGACAAAGGACTCAGCCTGTTACGCAATGAAAGGAAATGCCTGGACAAGCACCTCGTAGGTGTCCCGGCAAAAAGTTCAGGAAGGGCAGGTCTTCCAAGAACAAAGCACTTGTTCAACACAGAATACGATTAAGGAGCCACAAGATTTTGGTACTGAAGGAGAAATAGGTTTCTTTCCTCAAAAATAAAAAACAAAGCAATTAGTATTTTCAAGTAACAAAAAAACGCAATGCCAGGAAAGTGTGGTGCAGACAGAGGTCACACTAACACGGGGCGTGGGTTTAACGAGGTGCTTCCTCCTCCAGGCAGCAAAGACTTAACGACGGGATTCTAGCTCCTTCTCTGTGGCACCTAGAGGAACTAATTTATTCCAAGTTTTATTGTGAATGCTGTTTCTGGACTTTCAATATTTGAAATCAACCTACAAAAGAATTGTGGAGAACTTAATTATAATTACAGCACAGAATACGAACATCGTAAACCCAACTTACTTTGGATAATGCAGCTCAGGAGGGTTTTGTTCAAGTTGATTCAACAAAACGTGAAAGTTTGAGGATATTGAAGTATTAAGGGAAGAGCAAAAGAACCAAAAATAATAATATACCCAGCAAACTCCGGGGCGGTGAGGAGGGACAGGCGCGGTTGTGACCACGAGGGTGTGTCTGTCACACTCACAGAACCAGAAATCTAGAGCCGCGCCTGGCACGTGGCAGACGCTGGGTAACTATCTGCGAGGGAGGGAGTAGGTTAGTAAGTCACAGGACGGAGCATCAGCTAAGGTCGGGAATCAGCGGCAGGAGGCTCTGGAGCCGTGACCCTGAGGGGCAGCGGGGGGTGGGGGGGGAGGCAGGGAGCTCACCTTCCTTCAAACTAGGCACGTTACTATCTCACAGCAATAGGAACGTGGCCTGGGTTACTGTTGACCGAGAAAGACCACCTTAAAAGATGGAAACAGTCCTTTCGGATGTGGTCAAGTGACAATGACCTGAAGAAGGTCTCAGCTCAGCTAACACCTCAGCCCCCGAGAGGGGCCCTCACGCCCTCTGCGGGTTTCTCCACTGAGGCAGGGGAAGGTGCGCCGGGCCCAGGGCTCGGCAAACGATTCTTGTCCCGTGTCCGTGGCCTCAGCGCCTCATGTGATCATTCTGAATTTCGGTTTCTGATTTGAAAATGAGGGTCAGAGAACCTTTGCTACCAGAACCATGGGGTGGCTCCAAGGATTACACAGGACAGGTGGGGGGGTGTCCCGGAAAAATCGGTTATGGGGTCCCTCCCTACCGCATAAACACACCGAGATCTAAAAGAGCCTTTGAAGGATGCCTGGGGGCTCGTCAGTTGAGCGTCCGACTCCGACCCAGGTCATGATCTCACGGTTCGTGGGTTCGAGCCCCGCATCGGGCTCTGTGCTGACAGCTCAGAGCCTGGAGCTGCTTCTGACTCTGTGTCTCCCTCTCTCTCTGCCCCTCCCCTGCTCATGCTCTGTCTCTCAAAAATAAAGTAAATATTAACAAAGAATTTTCAAGAGATGTTGTCAGCCAACTTGTAATAGGTGTTCAGGTTCCGGAACCAGCAACCAAAGGTGCCAGTTTCTGTGCTGTGAGCATCTGTGAAACTCCGTAATCGAGACACTGGTGCCAGGAAGTGACCCGCCACGAGAGGGCCTCACTGACACACTAGTTTGGGAACCCCCCCGCCGCCCGCCGCCAGTGCACCCCACCCCATGCTGAGGAGGTCTGATATGCCCCGGGGCTCCGCGCAGAAGTGGGTCTGAGACGACAGCCTCCTGAACCACGTGCTCAGTGAGGCTCTCGCAGCTGTTGTGTGTAAGCCTCCGTAACTCAGACCCGCTTCCCCTCAGGCAGGCTGCATCGGTGAGATTTTAATTCTTTTTTAATTTTATTCTTTAAGCTTATTTATTTTTGAGAGAGACAAAGTATGAGTGGGGAAGGGCAGAGAAAGAGGAAGGAAGAGAGAGAATCCCACGCAGGCTCCACACCATCAGTGCAGAGCCCGACATGGGGCTCGAACCCATGACCCGTGAGATCATGACCTGAGCCAAAACCAAGAGTCAGATGCTTAACTGACCGAGCCACCCGGACGCCTCTAATTCTTTTTTTAAGGTTTATTTATTTTGGAGGGGGAGAAGGGGGATAAGAAAGGGGGGTCAGGGAGAGAGAGTGAGGGAGAGCAAGAGAGGGAAAATCCCAAGCAGGCTCCAAGCTGTCAGCACAGAGCTCAGTGCGGGGCTCGATCTCATGAACCGTGAGACCATGACCTGAATTGAGATCAAGAGTCAGACGCTCAGCTCACTGAGCCCCCAGGAGCCCCGAGACTTTAGTTCCTCACACACACGCACCTTGAAGGGCATGGTGCAAATCTCATTATGGGACATGGTTGTACGTCACTAACTTTTACAACAAGCTACTGTTGTAATTTCGAGTAAGGGCTTTGGTGCTGGTGTGTTTCCACGCAGAGCCCAGAGGGACCACGGGACTTCAGCATCGGTAACCGGGAGACTCGCCCGCAGAGCAGCCCCGGGGGCCGCTGAGATGTGCGCCGCCGCCGCCACCAGCCATGCACTTGCAGCGCCGGGACCGCAGGGGTGCGGAGAGCGCGCTAGAAGTGAGGGCGCCCAGGCCCCGCTAAATGTCTCTGTACCTGTAGACAGGCCGCTAAAACAGCTTTCTCCCGCGGAAGCAGCTCTTGGCGGCAGGAATTTTTACTCTTTAAAATGAGGGAAATGCCTAAACCAACGTATCGAATGGCACTTACACCAATGATTTTGTCAAATATTTGAGACACGAAGGGAGCGCCACCCAGCTCTCCTGAATTTCTCCTCTGAGGGCACGGGGGCAGCCGCGGCCGGGCTCCCAGGTCGTGCCCAGTGATGGGGGGGGGGGGAAGGGCAGGGAGGAGGCCTCCGGCCCTGATATGATTCAACAATTCAAAGAAGCACAAACAAGTTCAATGTGATGCCTGAAAGCAGGTGTCTTCTCGGGGCTGGGGGGGGGTTCCCCGTCACTGCTGCCACGGCACCCACAGAAGCCCGTGCTGGCTGAGCGCCCGCCAGGCTGCAGCGGGACACCCGGCCCGGGAGACGGCAGCTGGGAAGGCAGCATTCAGGCCCGCCACAAACCAGGCAGGAGACCATCTGTAGACCCAGGGGAAGAAACCTTCGGGGTTTCCTCCCAGCTCTGAGCGTGAGGGACAGGAAGGGGACATGGGGGTCACAGCTGGGGCTGCTGGACTCTGCCAGCCAGGTCACCACAAGCCGCAAAAACATCCCTCCTCCTGGGCTTCCGGCCACGTGCGGATGCAGACGACTGAGCGGCTGGGGCAAGCGTCAGCCCCAAGGGGGCGTCTGCACGCCGCTGGCCGGCCTTCGGAGCCCCGCAGGCTGCCCCTCCTCCCCCGGCCTCCACGCGCCACCCATCACTGGGACCTTCCTGCGACACACACCCGGGCTGGAGGACCCCTCCCCCTCACAGAGTATCCAGAAGTTTATCATAAAAGTAAGTGACCCCTCGCCCCTTGGGGGCCCCAGAGGGTCTGGGGAACAACCTCACCATGACCTGAACTCCTTTAATAAGGGACAAAAGTCCTTCCCTCCCTCACCTGCCTAACCCTTCCCTGGATTCACCCATGTTTATCTTCCTGGCGTTCCGTGTAACTCTTTGAAAATTCTATCAATCGTTTTTACATAAGATCAAGAATCCAAACGATTCCCAGGTGTACGTTCATTCTACACGGTAAGGGACACAGAGTTTGGGAGGAAGCGGCTCCGGGCTCCCAGGGGGGCAGGAACGCGCTGCGCGACCCGAACGGCACACGGGGGCCACGTGGGCACCGCCCCAGCTGATCGCACACGGCCCCGTCCGCCGGCTGCGCCACGCGCAGCACCTTCCACGTCCTCGGAAACAGATGCGCTAATCGGATCAACAGCAGAGAAAGCTTCCAGCAAACAGAATTCCCAAGCAGCCCATGTGCTGAAGAAAACAAGACTAATCTGGGTGGAGGCGACATCTCTGCCCTGGAAATCACCCCGCTTCCTGGCTCCAAAAATAAACGTAGCCGCAGACTGGGGTTCTGGGCTCGCATGGCCACCGGGATGCATGTGGCGTCGGCAGGTACGGACGGTCACGCGCAGACAGGGCGCACAGCTTCCCAGTTTACAGAAGGAAACAGGTGACCTGGAGCACACGCCCCGTTTACTGTCGCGGCCTGGCGTGGGGCAGGCTGGGCCCGAGCCTCGGGAACCCCAGGCCGGCGCGGTCCACACCACCTCTCAGGCTCCCCACCTCCCAGCAAGAACCAGTGTGCGTGTCCAGACAGCCACGAGGGGTGGGGGGTGGCACCCCGTGACGGACACTGCCGCCTTCGACTTCACTGACGGACCACGCCGTGCACCCCCACGCCCACTGCTGGGAGGCGTGAGGTAAGAGGTGAGGGAGCGCCAGGAGGCTGGCAGGTGTGAGCTCCCCCGAGGCTGAGGAGGGTCCTCCTGGCGCCAGGCATCCGGCCCTGGAACCTTCTCCAGGAACGTCCCAGAGAAACGTCCGCAGGAGGGCGAGGGGAGACCTCCCTGGCCGAGCCCCGGACACAAGCAGCCGGACTGACACTCCCTGCCCTGCTGACCACGAGGTCCCCTTCCCAGGCGGGAAGTCTGTGGCACGTGGAGACCGGAGGGGAAGCGGGGCCCTGCCCGGGGACGGCCCAGAACCCGCCAGGCCGCACTCACCAGTAGAAGTAATAGGCCAGGGCCACGGCGGCCAGGGCGGCGCACACGCCCGAGAAAAGGCAGGCTGAGTAGCTGGACAGCATCTTCGGAGCCCTGGTGCCCGGTGCCCGCAAAGTCCGCGAGAAGAGAAGGAGACCAGCGGCCTGAGCGGTGTCAGCCCCCGGCCGGCGGGTGAGGACGAGGGGTTACGTCCAGACCCACGCGTGTCCGACGGGCCGGGGCCGCCGCCACCACCTGCTCACCCGAAGTGGAGGAAAGGGCACCGCCCTCCCCCTCAGCCGCACCCTGCAGCCTCACAGAGAGACCCAGACGAACCCGGGGCTCCCCGAATGCCAGCCTCACCCCACCGCTGCAGGGGCTCGTGGGGGCCACTAATCCAATAAGCGGCTTTGCCGGGAGCCACTGGGAGCAGGTGGCGTCACAGGGCTGGGCCGGGACGCAGGTCAGCAGCTCAGGCGCACGCACCGTCTCCCCCTCGTCTCTGAAGCCACAACGGCAAGACCCCAGCACACTGGGGCCTGGGGCAGGGCCGTGGCCCAGCTAGTGATGGGGCCACTCAGGGCTTGGCCCGAGCCACCAGGTGATGGACAAACGTCCCGTACTCGGGTCCGGGTCCCAGCCCGCAGCTGCCCCCCCCCCCCCAGCAGACAAGGGCTCCCAGGAAAAGCCGCAGGTCTTACCCTCAGGGAGTTGGCGCTGGAGAAACTGAGGGAAGGCGGGGGAGGGGTATTCCCCTCCCCCATCTCCCTGAGACTTCGGCTCTGCAATGGGGTGCAGATCAAGTGACCCAAGGACATAAGTGTCACCCCACCAAACCCACTCCCAGTGAAGAAGGCGTCAGCAGACAACTGAGGAAGGAGGAGGGGGAGATTTGATCACGAGGGCGCCCTGAGGATTCCTCTGGCCTGTGAGCCTTCCTCGGGGCTGTGGCGCTGTCATTACTGCCCCCCGCACTCGCACCCTGCACCCTGCACCGCCCCCCGGGCACCACAGTGAGCCTGCAGCGCAGAACTCCCGTGGGACCCTGAGGCGGCTGCTCCTGGGGCCTCCAGACAGGTGACTGCGAGGCCTCGTCCAGGGGCGTCTGTCACCTGGCTTCCGGCCCGACACATCCCAGGAGAGACGGCGGGTCACTGACCCTGCACTCTGTCCTCCGGGAGGGGCGTCGGGTCGGAGGCTTGCCCTGAGCACCATCTTGCTGGCTAAGGCTTTCCGAGTCCTTAATCCCAGGAGCTGCTGGCCTCGGAGGACTGGCTCTAAAATAGCTGTGCCCGCCCTCCCGGGGACGGCGGGGCCCCCGAGGAGCCGCGCCGCAGCGACAGCACCGCCCCCCCCTCGCACGGCTCCGAGAGCAGGCCCTGGTCTCCCAGAGCGCCGTTCAGGCTGCCTCCGCAGAACCGCCCCGTGGGGGACCTCGGCGTGTGACGGCCGAGGACGCAGGCCCGCGGGGCTGTGAAGCACCGCCCGGCCAAGGTCTCCGTCCACGCAGGGCGGCAGGTGGCCCTGACTTGTCCTGCGAGGGGGCACCTGGAACTGCCCTTTGCCCCGAGGCCACGCGCCATTTAGAGACACCCGTGAGGACCGTCTGACGCGGGAGGGGCCCCGTCAGCCCGTGCCCTGTCCCACCTGTCCTCGGGCCACGGCCACAATGACGCGTCCGACGCAGAAAGCGGGTCACAGACCGCTCCCGGCTGCCTCTGCTGCCCCCAACACCCCTCCCCAATTCCAGCCCCTGAGACAAGGGCCGTGCCCTCCTCCCCCTCCCCCTGCGCCCGGTCCCGCCCCCTCCCTGCCACCGCCCTCCCTCCGGGCTCTGGTTCTCCACGCCTCCTTGTTAGGTTAAGGAGGACAGAGCTAATTCGAATGTATCACACGAGAAAATGTCGTGGGAATATAGTCTCTAGATTACGTCCCTGGACCTGAAAACCAGTGAGTTCCCCCAACACAGTGAGAGAGAAGCCAGGCGTGTAGCCCTCTCAGAGCAGCCAGGGAGAAGCGTCCATTAATGCTGTGCCGCACTCCCCCGTGCCACCTGCACGCTCCTGTCCCTCCTCCCCCAGGCCAGTCCCTCCGGCTCCCCAGGGACGACTGACCGCAGCCGCCAGACGGGCGTGTGCACCGACAGTATGCTGTCGTTGTCATTAGGCGGCCCCAGAAGCAGGGCCTGTTACCCCACTGACCCCGGGGCCAGCAGGTGCCCCGTGGGGAGGGGCCAGGACAGCCGGAGGGCTCCCCGGCGGCAGCTGTCCAGGGCCTGCTGGGCGCTGGGAGACGAGGAGCCCGCCAACCACGGCCCAGGCAGGAAGGAGACCCGAGGGCCGACCGGCCGCCAGAAAGTTCGCAAAGCACAACCACGGGGAGGGCAGGTGGCGGGTGAACCGGGGGTGCACAGAGGGCGGGCCTCCCTCCACCCCCCAGGATGGACACATGGCCCCCACGCGTGCAGGGGAGGGGTGGGAGGCACAGCCAGCCCCGGGCTCCCCACTACCTCCCTCAGCGTCCCCGTCCCGTTCTGTCTGCTCACGGCCAGCAGGGCTCTGACCGTCCCCGGCCCAGCCTGACCCCACACAGACACCGGGAGCCCCTCACCAGCTGCACCCTGCAGTCCTGGCCCTCAGGAGGGACCCCACCTGGAAGGTGCCGGAATCCTGTGCTTGTAGCAGCACGTGTGAGACAGGCCATCCGGCCCACGCCCAGACACACGGTGAGGGGCCGCGGGGGGCCCTGCCCACGTGTGCGAAGCCACACCCACACACGGGTGAGCGGTCAGGTGGGCCACGCCGAGGCCACGGCCAGTGACAGGTGCCATCGCGACGGCTCTGCTCCCCGCTCTCCCGCAGCTGAGTCCCTCTGCCCCAAATCACCAAACTAGCAGCCTGGGGTCTGAAACCGGGTTTGGCTGACGTGGGCCTCCGAGCGCGCCGCTGCCCCAGCGTGCCCAGGGCCACCCCAGGCCCGCAGGGGGGAGGCCAGCGGCTCCCGGGGGCTGGATGGCGCCCCCTGGCATTTGTCCTGAGGTCTCCACGGCCTGGGGAGCGAGCACCGTGCTGTCGGCCTCCGGCTGCCGGACTCACAGACACGCTGGCCCCGCTGCGAGGCGCCCTCCGTACGGCGTCGCCCGCACTTGTCAGGTGACGAGGTGCTGCCAGGCCCCGGGGAGCGCGCCGCCTCGCCGGCCCGTTTATCAGGTTCGGCCCTGCCTCAGAGCCTCTCGGTGCCAGCGACACGGCGCAGGGGCTGCAGGGCACTCACCCAAGACTCCCCTGGAGGCCTCACCGGGCCCCCTCCCGCCGCCAGCACCGCCACCCAGACCTCATGCTCGCGCCCGGGGCGTCCTTCCCACCGGCCGCTGGGGCACCGGCTCCCGCGGCGTTTCGGCAGCCCTTCTCTGGAAAGGCTAGGAGTTTCTGGAGCTTTCTCTCTGGGTCCCGGCAGGACACAGGAAGAGGCTGCGCTGCGGCCCAAGCACCAACCAGGGACGTGTCCTCCCGGCCCGAGCAGGACGTGACCGAGGGACACGCGCTACAGGGACCCGGCGGGAGGCCGGTGGCGCCGCCTCCAACCCGGCTGCCCTTCTGCAGCTCCAAACACACGCGCACGTCAGGGAGGAGCAAGAACCAGGCTGTACTCGTGAACGGCTCTTGGCTCTGACTCCGTCTGGGGGAAAGGTGCCGGTGGCGGCTGCAGGAGTGAGGCTGGGGCTCCCAGCGCGGCTGACACAGTGTCCTTCCAACCCCCACCGGGACGCGGGCAGAGCGCGGTTACCATGCAAACCAAACACGGGTAAACAGCCTGAGGTGCGCGCAGGAGAGCCGGCGGCCAAGTCTCGAGTGCTCTGAAGCACATTCGGGAACTTTCTGAGTCCAGACGCCGTTTGTGATACGGCGCGGCGTGCGCACGGCGGGTCGGGGTGAAGATGCAGGCGGCCCGGGCTAATGCCGCACTCTCGGGGAGCGCCTCGCCCGTTAGGGGTGGGCCTGGAGACACGTGGCGTGCCCTGCTCTGACTCCCGAGGACATGTGACCGGGCTCCCGGGCCTCTGGCCCCCTCAGGCCCCGTGCATTAGGATGAGAATCCACCTACTTCTTCGAGACTGCACTGGGGGCTGGTTGGCTGGCCGTGTTCGCACCTGCGGCCGCTGCAGTCCAGGGGCGGGGGATGGGCAGGGAGGTGTGCACACGGCACCGAGGCACCTGCAGGAAGTACCAAGTGCTTGGTCAAGAAGCAAATCCGCAGGCTGGCACAGAGGAGCACACGCACCGCGAACAGACCTCGGCCCCTTGCAGGGCACACGCAGCAGCACGGCGTCCCGTCCACGCGCACACACCCCCCTCAGTACATCTGACAAGGTGGCCAGTAACTAGCACTCCTACGTGGAAAGCAATTTTTAAATGCAATGCAGTTTCAAACATGATATCTGAACAATTATCACGAATCTCACAATTCATCTGAAGCAGCCTGCTCTGCTCTGAACCATTTCAACTAAAAGTCACCGTTGATGTTCCTCTCGAGCCTTCAGGCTGTGTGACTGGCATGCGGACGGCACGGCCCGGGGCCCATGTCTCTCCCCGGAAGCCACGGCAAAGCCGGCGAGCAGCGGGGAAGCCGGGAGGCGCTCAGGGGCGTCGGGACGCAGACCCGGGGAAGCGCCCGCGCGCAGAGCGTGCCAAGGGGCGCCCCATCTGTGCGCCCGACGTGCTGGCTTGGTCTCTGCCAACGCGGCGAGCATGCAGCTGGTTTGCAGCCTCACTGGACTGGGCGACAGTGGCCACGAGGGCACACGTGCGTGGAAGGCAACTGTTGCTCCTGGTGGCAGAATACCCGGGGGGGGGGACCCTCCAAAGGGAGGGGAGAAGCTGGGCTCCCCCCCTGCAGGCCAGCGGGGTGGACAGTGCGGGGCAGGCCGAGGGCCCAGGGGAGGTGCCCCAGCGCCGACGTGCCCAGGCCCCCCCGCCCCTGCATGGTCGGGGCTCTGGTGAAGTGCAGGGACAGGACGGGGAGCCCCAGGCTGCTCTGCTGGGCACTCACTGGCCTCCCGCGCTCGCTCCGGGGTGTCCCTCCCGTGTCCCCACGCGTATTCTAGAGGGGTGTGCTTTGCCACTGCCCATGCCCCATCAGGAGCACGGAGCCGTGTGGGAATGCCAGGGGGCCCTGGGGCACCCGTGAGCACCGGGGTCTGAGCCCCCCGAGCCGTCCAGTGACCTGCAGAGGGAAGCTGCCCGTTAGCTGGGTGGGTCCTGTGGTGCCCGGCTGCCCGGACAGGAGACCGAGTTCCAGAACTGCAGGCAGGATGCTCCAACGCTAGCCGGAGCTCGGGCCCGTGCGGGCGACAGCTGTCATGCGTCCCGCGTGCGCGCTGCGCTGTCACGGAGCATCCCGGCGGACCCGTGCGTCTCCTCCTTCAGTGTGCACGGCACTCTCCGGAGGACCCACAGATTCATCTCACGGATGAGGAAGCTGAAGCAGGATTCTAACGCAGGCCAGCCACCCCCAGAACCGCCGCTACCGCCAGCAGCAACTGTGTCTTAAAGGACCAAGACCATCCAGAAAAGCCCGGCCCCTTGGCCTCCCCCACGGCTGAGGACACGGCCTCAAGGCCGAGTGGCACCTGCTGGGGCTCACAGGGGGGGCAGTGGAGGGTCGGCAGGGAGACCGGCTAGGGAAGGGGGCTCCCCCAGCAAGACCCTAAAATCAGGTCTGCAAATAAGACATTTGAAGTAACGACACCCCAGCTTCCGAGCCCTAACGAGATCCTGCAAACTAGCGGAGAGCACGACCTCCTTGCTGTGAGAACGAGAAGCCACGCAGAGGGAGCGCACGCAAGGGAGGTCAGCCATCGTGCCCCCTGCGCCCGGGGCCCACGGCTGATCTGAAGTCTGTACTCTCCGAAGGCGGGCACGCACCTGACACGGCGGGGCCCGCCTCCCGGATCTCCTGCCCGGGGCCACCTGCTAGGGACCCAAGGTCTGTCTGTGCCCTGCCTACAGCTGGAGCCTGACCACCACGGTGACGACGTTAGGAGGTGGGGCCTTCGGAGGTGACCAGGTCACGAGAGGGGAGCCCCCATGGTGGGGTCACTGCCCTCTCCAAGAGACCCCAAGACCTCCCCCGCCCCTCCCCCACATGAAGACAGAGACGTGGGCAGTCGTGAAGCAGGAAGGGGCCCCCTGGACGTGGAACGTGCCGGCACCTCGATGTTGGGACCCTCGCCTGCAGAGGTGTGACAGAGACGTCTGTGGCTCTCAGCGGCCTGGGCCATGGGACCGGTTAGGGCGGCCTCCAGCAGAAGGCACCGCAGCTGCGCGGTGGGCGACGGGAGAGGCTGTGGTGTGACAGCCCGCACGAGACAGGGACTCACGGCTGCCCAGGAGCCCAGCTGCAGGGGCTCCCAGGGGCCCCGCCGGGCACCCCGCCTCCCACACCCGCTGCAAGCGCCCTGGGCCCTTTCCTGTTCCGGCCACCTGGTCCTTGGACGCCGAGATGCAACAGGGAACCGGGGAAGGGGTCTAAAGTTTATTTTTGAAAATTAGCTCATTTTCATCAGCTTTAAGAGCGATGATGCCCTGAAAAGAGGTTCCTGTCACAGCGCCGCCTGGTCTGCAAGGCCCCCAGCACCCGCCTCGGCCTCGGGCACCGCGGGACCCACCCAGCGAACGGGCAGCTTCCCTCTGCAGAACGCAGGACGGCTGGGGGGCTCAGACCCCGGTGCTCACGGTGCCCCAGGAATCCCTCCAGAACATTCCTGCCCACCTTCGCTCAAACATGTCTTCACACCCCCCGCAGACGCCCCACACGCAGCTATCTGACCCCTAGGCTGTGGGTGTCCTCGGCCAACCCTGCTGTCCGTGGGTCTTGGGGACTGGCCATGGCACCTGTGTGGGGGGACGCGCATCCTCTGACAGCTGGGAGGTGGCGTCTGGCACCCCTGCCACGTGTCCTGGGGGCCGCGGTCGCCCATGCTGGCAGGCGCACCCCATCTGACTCTGGGGTTTGGGAACAAGAAGCACTGGTGGCCCCCGAAGCCACGTTCTGCAGCAGGTCAGTGACAGCCTGACTTCCTACCTCACCTCCTGGCACTGAATTCAGCTCCCCCTCCCCCCAGACAGGGTCACGAGGTCACGGCCAGGGCAGCTTCCTAGTGCCCCCTCTGGTCTTAGCAGGTGAGCGTCCAGGTGACCCCGCCTCATGGGCTCTCCCCAAAAGGCGTCACAAAACAACTCTGTCTGGAGGGAAGCCCTGCTCTGGCTGCAGGCTGTGTGCCCCGCCCTCTCGCCACCCTGACCCTGACCCTGACCCCTCCTGGCCGCCCACCCACAGGGACTAAAGACTCGAGGCCCGTGCCGCGTTGCGATGTCGGGAACGCGCAGCCCAGACACAGGGGCCGCCGTGGCCAGGCTCGTCCCACAAGGCTGGGGGCCGGGTCCTGCCTGCCGCTCGGGTCCCCTCCTCAGCAGGACCCCCCGCGCCAGCCCCCAGCTCTCAGCACAAGCTGGCCGTGCGCGTCCCGTCTACCGCGGAGCACCTGGGACCCCGGGTGGCATTTCCCTCCCTAGTCACCGTGGTCTGGGTTCCTGCTGCTCGGCGGGGGGGCGGGGGGGCGTGTCCACCCCCTGCCCCCCGGGGAGAGCACAGCAGAGGCACCTCCGCCCCCGCCCTCCCCCCCAGCCACCTGCCTGCAGCGACAAGCTCAGGGAGAGCCAGCTGCTCGTGCTCAGACTCTGGGAAGCTGTCCCCGTAGCCGCGTGGGCTGGCTAACCCGTGCGGATCTACGGAGAGACCCGCGCAAAACGGGGAAGGGGAAGTGGGCACTCCCGCCAGCGTCGGGCTGAATCCCCTGCAGACACCTGTAAGGACGAGGAGCTGGTGACCCCGTCACACAAGGGAAGGAACAGCATGAGACGGGGCAGTGTGCGCCCTCTGTGGGACGCAGAACTGGGGTCACCAGTGCCGCGCCATGGGCTGTGCGGGCCGTGGGTGACGCGGACAACAGCCAGGGCCGGGGACTCCTCCAGCGCGGGGGGCCCAGGGCAGGAACGTGCTGACCGCCAGCGCCCCCAGGCCCCTCCTCCACTGGGCCCACATCTGGCCCCCCGTGTGCTGTCGCCGGAGCTCATGCGGCCCCCGGGCCACAGCTGCTTCTAGACCCGCGGCAGCCGCATCCTGCAGCCCCTGCACCCGTTCCCTGCGCGGCCGCAGCGCCCGTGACCCACATCTGATGGCAAAATAAACAGATCGATGTAAGGGGGCAGAAAACTTAATTCATGAGCAAATGTTTTCACTTCCTGCCTCCTGTGCCTGGGGAGGGTGAGCTGTGTCGAAGCCCGGGACCCCAGGCCGGGCCATCCAGCCGCCCACCCCGCGCCGCCCAAGGCCCCCGGCCGGGTGCCCGCTCTGCTGCCACACCGCCCTCACCTGCTTCCGACGGACTTCAGCTCCCAGAAACGGGCCCAGGAGGACCAGACAACCCATCACAAAACCTCCCACACCTGCGAGCTTCTGGTGCATGTGTGTCCCCGTGCACCTGTACACATACTCCCCGTGCAGGTGTCTGCTCCCGGCAGATGAGAGCCCACCCGCAGGCACCCCAAACAGACAGCTACCTCGGTCCTGCCCCGGGCTCGGCGCGCGCAAACCTGGCGGTTGGGGCAGGAGCGTGCTCAGCCGACCAGAGCACAAGTGACTGTTGATTATCCTCCAGTCTCTTGGCAAACCTGTTACTTAAGAATTCTCCAGATTTCACAACTGCTGGAGATCAAAGGGAAGAGGCAGAGGGCACTGCAGACAAGTATACAGCCTCCCTCCTCGGGCCGCCAGGCAGCTGTGTACATGCTCTCGTAGCTGCATTAAGTGCAGCCAAGACGGGGCGCCCGGGGCTCCGTCAGTTAAATGTCCGACTTCAGCTCAGGTCATGATCTCACGGTTCGTGGGTTCGAGCCCCGCGTCGGGCTCTGTGCTGACAGCTAGGAGCCTGGAGCTGCTTCAGATTCTGTGTCTCCCTCTCTCTCTGACCCTCCCCTGCTCATGCTCTGTCTCTCTCAAAAATAAAAACATTAAAAAAAAAAAAACAACAGCACAGTCCAGCAGGTGCAGATTATACAAAGCACGTGGGGGATGCGCCTCCCTTCTCTCTGCCCCTCCCCCGCTCGCTCGCTCTCTCTCTCTCTCTCTCTCTCTCTCTCTCTCTCTGAAAAATAAACAAACATTTAAAAAAAACTGACAGGAGAAAGTGAAGTTAACGTAATAGTGCAACTTTGCCCAATGCAGCCAAAACAACACCCGCTGTGCACAGCATCGCGAGGGTGCCGATGGGCCGCTCCACACCCCTGCCCTGCTGGCCTCCGCAGCCCGTGTGCCGGCTCTCAGTGCCTCTCAGCTCAGCCCCCGCTCCCAGGGCTCCGCAGCCACGTGTGGCCATGGCACCGGGCGTCGGACCGTCGCGCCCGGCTGTTTGTTCCTCCAGGGATGTCTGTGGCAGGTAAGAGCTTCCGGCCACCCTCACCCGGGGGACAGCACCGACTCAGAACCCCCCTGCTGCATGGCCTGACCCCTCCCAGCGTCGAGTCTCAGGCACTGGAGGGGGCTGTACGACAGGTCACATCAGAACATGTGTCCAGCCTCCCCCTGCAGCTCAGGGTCAGGACGGAACAGACGAGCCTCGGGGACTTTGCACAGTCAGTTCTCCCACAGGATGGGCCGAGGCAGGGGGGATCCCCGGGGAGCCCGCAGGGGGTGCAGATGCAGAGACGGAGGGGTCTGAGATGCAGCCCTGAACCCCGGCTCGTCCCCAGCCCTGAACCCCGGCCTGTCCCCAGCAGCCGCCAGCCTCCTCCTTCCAACCAGAGAGCAGGGCGCCCCGCCCTTACCTGTCACCTGTGGGCCGCCAGGCGCGCAGGGCAGTCCCTGGAAAGAGTGCACCAGAGTCAAAGGCTTTTATCCTGCCCGCGGCCCCTCCCCATCAGGAGCCTTGGGGAGGCGGGGTCTCCAAGGGTGTCCTTTTCACCCATGACCTAAACTCTGTAACCAGGAAGGCAGACACAGCCAGCGGCGCTGCCCGCGGCCGCCCACGCCCCACTGGACCCGCGCCAGCAGGGCTGCTCCGCCCGGTGGCTGCGCCCTCTCCTCTCCGCTTTCTTACTTCCACAGAGGCTGAAAGCCGGGACCTGAGCAGCCCCCCACACACCGCGAGGAGGGATCCTATCAAACTCAGGTCAGAGGTTCTGGAATACTGACCACGAGGCAACATGTGGAAGGAGTGGGCTGCCCCACCCCGATCCACTGCCCCTTGCTTCTGTACCAACAGGCCGGCGCAGGCCGGCCACCACGGCCAAGGGGGGGAAGCCCCAGCCCCCTGAGACGGAGCGGCCGAGGGTGGCCACGAGACGCAGGCCACTAGGTGCAGCCTGGGGAGAGCTTTCAGAAGGAACTAAGGGCCCGGTGCGCCCTTCTTCCTGCTGGGAATGCGGACGAAAGGGCCAGGAGGAAGCAGCCTTCCGGGGACCAGCAAGCCAGCGCCAGGGGGACAGAGGCTGCAGGCTGAGAGCGAGGTCAGAGGGGGCCCGCCCGGCCCCGGGCTCGCCGTCAGTGGGAGACAGCCGAGCTGTGTGGATCTGTTACCACCCTTGTGCGGGGACTGAGTGTCTGGAATTCCCTGTTTCGTGAGCATGCAGGTGCTCAGAACCCCAGTTCTGTCCAGAAGGACAGGTCCACATGGATCAGATCCTGGAACTGAGCGCCTGTCCGCAGAGAGCCAAGGGGACCGTGCCCAGCATGGCCCGGGGCGGCGGACCCCTCCCCCATCCCCCCTGCACCGCGCCGTGCTCCCCGCCCCCTCTCCCCACGCCAGGTGCCGCCGCCGCCGGCCATCGCTGGACGCACAGGCGCAGGCTCCGTCCCCAGCCAGGGCCCCGCTCAGGGTACCCTGGGTCCCCATCACGCTGACAAGGGACGGGCTGTGCCACGCACAGCCTGCCAGCACCTGCCTACAGGGCCTGCAAAAAGCGGCCTCACCCAAGGTTTGCTGCCAGCGGGCGCCAGGCCGGTGTCGACACCAGGCCGCCGCAGCCCCCTTCTGCCCCCAGGACAGGAGCCCTCGGCGAAGCCTGCAACTTCCCTCTAGTGGCACACATGTGTGTGTTCCTAGTTCTGGAAAGTCAGACACAGAAGAGCAACACCTCACACACCCAGGAGCCACCACTGAGATGGAACATTTGCCAAGTGCTTTCAGATCTTTGTTCAAGCTTTGTGTGCATGTGGGTGTGTACGTGCGTGTGTGGGCATGTACGTGTGTGCAGTGTTGTGTGTATGTGTGGGTGTGGGCATGCACGTGTGTGCTGTGTAGTGTGCTCTATGCCATGTACACGGCTGTGTATGCATATGTCTGTGGGTGTGTACGTGCATGTGTGTGGCGTGCACGTGTGTGCTGTGTAGTGTGCTCTGTGCCGTGTACATGGCTTGCGTGCATGTGTCTGTGGGTGTGTACATGCATGTGTGTGGCGTGCACGTGTGTACTGTGTAGTGTGTTCTGTGCCGTGTACATGGCTGTGTGTGCACGTGTCTGTAGGTGTGTACGTGTGTGTGGCACGCGCACATAACATCTAGGACACACAAGAAGTGGGCGTGGCAGCCCTGCTCCAGCACACACACACCACCCCCCCGACCCTTCCCTGGAGCGCAGGACCCTGTGGGGCCCTGCTGACCCCTCTGACGCTGGGGCCACCCCGCGCGTCCATCTGTGCACGGAAAGGGGGCCCCAGCCCCGCCTCCTGCCTTTGGCCACAGGTCACCGGGCCTCCGACTGGCCCCAGCTTGAGGGTCCACATGCCTGTCGTCTATCTCTGTCACCATGTGCCCAGCCCCGGAGTGAGGCTGTCCTCACTGCGTCATGGGAGCGGTTTTGCCTAAGTGCCCCCTTCAGCGCGACAGCGCCTGTGGACAAGGGAATCTGGACGCCCCAGCAGGGCCGCTCACTGTCTTCCCTGGAGACCGTGGCCACGCCTCCGCCAGATTCCCCCCTGCCCAGCCACCCGCTGGGCTGGTCACACCCCGCCTCCCGCACCTGCTCCTCCCCCCTTCTTCCTCTGCGACCCATCCCCCCACACCGGACGTGTGCCTGGCCCGTTCTCTAGAACCTCTCTAGGGTGCTGCGCTGGGCTGTGGGGTGGCACGCTCGCGGTGGCCCAAAGGGCTCCTGCCCCCGCAGACCCTCCCCTCTGCCTTCTCTGCAGTCAGGGGCGCCGCCTCGAGTGCAGAGAGGCCCCATCCTGATTCCTCTGGGCACGCACACGTGCACCATGCAGCACACACACCTCCCATAGGCACTGCACACAGTCACACATGCACCCACTGAAACCACGGCAAGCCTGGCTGCACCCCACCCATCACGGCCACAGAGCCACATCACCCTGTCCGGGCCTCCACACCTGCCCCCTGCAATCCACCACAAAGACCACTGCAATTCTGTGCATTACTGTCCCCTCCCTCCCCTACCGCCCAGCAGAACACAGCCCACACGTGGGTCTGGGTGACCTCCCCCCCAGGCACTGACGTCCACGGGCCACTCACGTCTGCCCAGAGGCGCCTGGCTCGTGGCAGGACGCTCAGCTACGGTCAGCAGACTGTTAAAGGAGATCTGCGGTGCTGCCCTCCCCCTGACCACCTGGATGCCCGGCCTCCTGGGGACACTTCCCGGGGGGCCCTGGTGAGTCCACGGCCGCGGTGATCCAGGACTCCCCCTCACCCACAAACCATGCTGGACACCGAGGTTCCAAACCCAGAGTCCCAAACAGGAACCCAAAGTCTCGACGGAAACTTCCCAGCAGAGTCTGTCTTTACTTCAAAGCTCTTTGGGTTTTCAAAGCATCGAACGGCAGGTTCTTTACAAGCAGTCTGACTTCTGAAGCAGACGACACAGGCTGGGAGCTGAGGGATCTCCCGGCACGCGCGGCCCCGAGTGCCCGCGGCGGAGAAAACGCACCGACTCCGCAAACTCCGCGTGTCTTACTGGGCCGACTGCCAAAGCCTCCCTCCTCACCCGAGGTGTCTCCTTATGCTGAGACCATGGAATTAAGGAGTTTAATTTACAAAAGGGGAACTCAGCCCAAATAAAGAAGCTACATTCTCCTAGTGATCTATCAGGTATTTGTAAACCTTTACGAAAACAGCATCAACGTCCAGAGAAACCAGGAAGAAGACAGCTGGGCACTCACACGTGTGCGGGTCTGCCCGCGATCTCCCCGCACTCGGAGCACGCCCTGCGCCACACCCATCCTGCGTCCCGGCCGGGCCCATCCTAGACTCTCCTTAGAAAGTGACGGACCCAGGGGCGCCTGGGTGGCTTAGTCGGTTAAGCGTCCGACTTTCGCTCGGGTCATGATCTCGCGGTTCGTGGGTTCAGGCCCCGCGTCGGGCTCTGTGCTGACTGCCAGCTCAGAGCCTGGAGCCTGTTTCAGTCTGTGACTCCCTCTCTCTCTGACCCTCCCCTGCTCAAGCTGTCTCTCTCTCTCTCTCCTAGAAATAAATAAAAATATTTAAAAAAAAAAAAAGAAAAAGAAAGTGACGGACCTCTCCCTGGAAGACTTAGCTCGGAGAATCAGCGGCACGGAGCTCGTTCCTGATCATCGGAAGGACAGCCAGCACCCCCAGCCTTCTGTCCTCACTGAAAACAACTTGTCAAAGGCACCGAATAACTGAAGTGTTCTAAATCTGTCACTGCCGTGATAAAGCCTGACGCCTCGTCAGGTTCTCAGCATCTGAGCTCTGGGACCAGGCCGGCAGCGGGAGGCGTAAACAGCAAGACTAATGAGGTGGATGTCGGGCTCTGCAGCTGATCTGGCCCCGACAATGACGAAGACGATACCTTCGTGTATTAAGCAACAAAGAAACAGTTCACAGGTTCCAAAGGTAGGTACTTGCTACTAGAAATTAATAACAAGTCGGGAAGCAGGGCTTTTCCCCTGAAATGTGACCATTCTCCTCTCCGATGATCCCTCCAGGGCAGTAGAAACCAAACTGCACAATTTCTAAAAGACACAATGTAACTGAAGCAGTACTTACAAGAAAATGTATCATGTTAAGTATCTAAGTCTTTAGAGATAAAAGCAGGAAATAGGAAAATCAAGCTTTCAACTCAAAAAGCTAAAAGAAACTTACAAAGTGATGGAAGGAATTGATGAAGTAAAAGTAAACAGTGAGTTTAAAATATTGTAATTAATAGCTAAACTTGAAATAAATCAATAAAACACTAATCAAGAAAAAGTAGAAAAATACACAAAATAGGGAATAGCCATCAAAAGATAATAATTTTTTTTAATCATGGAAATAATCACATGTGCTTGTGCAAATAAAGTTGAAAGCCTGGATGAAATGGGTATTTTCTAGAAGGGAGATCTTACAGAGAAAGTGAACACAAAAAAGACAGAAACTTTAAGCAGACCTATTTTTATAGAATTCAAAAATGTCTGTCAGTTACCTCTAATGAAAGATGCCGAACTCAGATGACTTGGCAAGTGAACTCTGCCAATCCTGTAAGAACATTATTATGCTAATACTATTTAACTTTTACCAGAACATAAAGAAAGAAGGACAATGTCCCAATGCCCTTTATCAAGAAGGTGGGGCATTAAACGCACAACGTGAGGAAAAGAGTCCACATCACGGGTCCCCACACATGACGGGAGGGTGCCAGGGCTCCCACACCCCCGCGGGGGCACGAGAGTCCCCTGCTGTCCCCGTAGGTCCAGGAGGCAGAACTGTCTTTATATACTCCAGCCAAATGACACGACTGGATTCAGAAACAGGCGGCTCCAGGCGTCTCCTCTGTCTCCAGATGTTAAAGAGCCTCATAAAAATATAAACCACACCTTTTCCTGACTACAGGCTTTCTGTTTGGCAAAGCGTAGGGTTTTTCTCTTTGCAAAAGAGAAAATTCTCATCCAAAAATGGATGGTTAAGTATTTTTTAATGTTCTCAGTGTTAATTTCTAAAATAGTACACATGGACAGTAGTATTTCGTGACCACGACCCTGCTGAGATCTGGGGCCAGAAGACTGTGTTCTGGGAGCTGTCCTGTGCCCGCTGGCTGCCAGGGGTGGCACTCATTAGCCAAAATCACCTCCTGATGTTGCCAAATGTCCCGCTGGTGGCGACAGGGGCAGTCACCCCTCAGGTGAGACCCACAACAGATACAGCGTGCGCACACGCGCGCGCACAGACACACACACACACACACACACACACACACAAGCTCTCTGGGGTCCCTGGGTCCTCAATAACTTTAAGAGTGTAAAGAGAACAAAAGTTTGAGAACCACTGCTCTTTGCTGATGAACATGAATGCAAAATTTGGAAAAAATATTAGCAAACCAAATCTAGTAGCACATTAAAAAGACAACACATCATGACCAAGGAGGATTTGTTCCATGAATGCAAGGGTGGTTTGATATTACGAAATCTATTAGTAAGATTCTTTATAGCTCTTTAACAAGAATGCTAGGGAGGTGATTTAACAAAATTCAACCTCACTGTCTGGTGAAAACACCCAATAAAGTAAGAGCCAATTTAAAATATCCTACATACTGGGGCGCCTGGGTGGCTGGGTTGGTTGAGCGTCCAACTTCGGCTTAGGTCATGATCTAACAGTTCGTGGGTTCAAGCCCAGCGTCGGGCTCTGTGCTGACAGCTCGGAGCCTGGAGCTGCTTCCGATTCTGTGTCTCCCTCTCTCTCTGCCCCACTCCACTTGCACTTCGTCTCTCTCTCTCAAAATAAATGTTAAAAAGATCCTACATACTCATTACATGCATCCCTGCAAAGTGATAACATCTCCGCCCTTAAGCCAGCACTGCAGACCCTGGAGAAACACGCAGAGGGATTCCAGCAAACACCAGGAACGAGGCAAAATGCCGTCACCTAGCAGGGTGAGCGCGGGGATACAGGTGGTGCTCACTAGATGCATTCCTGCCGTGTCGTCACAAAAGCACACAGAACACAACTTGACCAGATTTGGTTTACACCAGGATGCGGGAATCGTTTACCATAGACAATCAGTTGATCTAACAGTTGACAACAAGAGGTCAAGGAAGAAAACATCGTGATTATTTCATGAAATTTGGGAGAAGCAGGTGACAAGGGTCAGCACGGCTCACCGTTGCTTAAGGACATCCGCCATCGAGGCTTCGACCCCCGGGGACTCACTGCAGCCGCTTGCTCAGACCCGTAAAGAACAAGGGCCGTAAGATCAGGAAGAGGGTAGCGGCTTCCATCGTCCAAGATGACTCGACGGTCAACTCAGCAAGCTGACAGTCCCCGGAGCCATCGCTGGAAGTGTGCGGGCTGCCGGGGGCGCCGTCCCCTCCCTCCCCAGCTCTGCTCGCACGCCCACACGCCCCCCCCCCCGGGCTGTCCACCTTGCTGCTGGAGGCCCCGGAGGACAGCAAGCAAGAGGCAGCCTCACGTGCATGCCGTCGGCTCGCGGGGACACGCTTCTGCGCCCCGGTGCCCCCTCTTCACCGTCTGGGGCCAGAGAGGTGAGCACAGCTGTGCGCCTCCGTCCTGCGCGTCTGCGGTCTCAAACGGAGGTGAGGAGGAGACGCCCTCGGGCGATGCCGGGAGCCAGGCCCGGGAGGGTGGCGCCCTTCACTCCCAGGCCACAGCCTCTCCCCCAGCGGCCCCGGCCTCCTCCGTCCTTCGGTCTCAACCAGAACCGAGCGGCACAGAGACCTGCTGATGCTCCCTCCCGCGGCAACTCACAAGCTGCTGTCACTTTTCAGTTCTAGTCACCAAGGGGCGGGCGGCCAGACACGGTGGCCAACAGGGTCACATGGGAGCCACAGCCCCGTGTGTGCGTCCGCTGCACCGGAGGAATGGAGCTCAGCTAACAAACGTGACCCGGTCAGCAAACGCATGTGAACACGCACGCTCCCCTCATGTGCGTTCCAACAGGAAGAACAGGTGTGGAACGCTCCAGAAAACAGACACTGCTCAGCAGAAAGGAATCGGGCCCAGGTCACGGTCCATCTGCAGCCTGCCTGCCCTGTCTGCCGACTGACACACAGCACCCACCGCAGACAGAAATGGAGAGCCTGTTCCCAGTGGCAGGAGCCAAAGTCCACCCTCCAGGGCACCAGGCAAGGGGCCAGGCAGGGCTCAGACACCGCGGAGCCCCGAGGCCTGTCATCGGCCCTCGGGGAAGGTCTCCACTGCAATCACCTGGCCCCCCCGCCAGCCCCTTGCGAGAGCAAGTGCACCAGGTCAGCCCCGCCTTCGGAGCCACACACACACACTTCCAGTCTCCAAAGCATCTCTGGTTCTACTACACGGGTAATGGGGTCGCCAGGCTCTGAAACCCTCATACAGACCTTCCCTCCGATGCGTGGGCGTGCATGCACGTATGTACACACATGTGTGCTCGGAACACACGACAAAAGGAAGTTTTCCAAATTAAGTGGAGCAGTGTGCAGCACGGACTTCCAGCCAGGGACGTCATCGGCACACGTGTATATTATGCATAAACACATCTGTGGAAACTCTGTGTTTGTATGTTCTTACGAGTATTGTCACAAGTTCTGGAAGGGTCAACCACGAGCCAGGGAAGAGTGGGACCTGGGGTGGAGTGACAATGAAATTTTGATTAATCGTTAGATTTGGAACTGTGTTGAACTCTTATAAGCATGTATTACTTTTATAATTAAAATTTAAATGTTAAGGAAAAAATTACCTTCCTTGCTTATTAAGTTCCAACCCTCTGTCTCTGAGGCGGGAACAACAGCCTAACTCCCTACCCTGAACATGGATCACATTTGTTTGTTCCGGGAAAGAGCTTACCTTGCCCACCATCTGCCTCCTCGAGAAACAAGGCAGCCAAAGTCTGAGCCCTTTGCTTGGGCCCTCACCACTTCCAGGGTAGAGAGAGTTCCTCCTCACACAGCAGCAGGAATGGTACCTGGAACCCCGTGCACCTGGAGCCCCCACACCTGGAGCCCTGCACACCTGGAGCCCCACACACCTGGAGCCCCTCATACCTGGAGCCTGTGCACCTGGAGCCCAGGCACCTGGAGCCCCCACACCTGGAGCCCCTCATACCTGGAGCCCATGCACCTGGAGCCCTGCACACCTGGAGCCCCTCATACCTGGAGCCCGTGCACCTGGAGCCCACGCACCTGGAGCCCCCACACCTGGAGCCCGTGCACCTGGAGCCCACGCACCTGGAGCCCCCACACCTGGAGCCCGTGCACCTGGAGCCCCCCCGCACCTGGAGCCCCGCACCTGGAGCCCGTGCACCTGGAGCCCGTGCACCTGGAGTCCCCGCACCTGGAGCCCCCGCACCTGGAGCCCCCGCACCTGGAGCCCGTGCACCTAGAGCTGCAGGCACCATGGCCTTCCCCCTCCCTTGCCCTCTTAGCTAGTAAGGCACCTCCCCACGTCAGGGCCTTGGATGAGGTTCACGGTACACACAGGCCACAGCAGGTCTGAGTGACGTGAGGCACCCTCCGCTCTCTTTGGGGCACATGTCACATTCCACCACGGGCAAGTACCTCACGGCGGCACACCCTCATCAAGTCCGGCACTGCACAGACACCACACTGGTGGGGTTTAATTTTCATTCATTTCATTCATTTAAGTTTCATCCATTTAATTTCATTCAGAGTCGCGGCCAGCAGTTAGTGTGCACATCACATTCCCATCGGTGCTGAGCAAACCGGCCCTCGTGATGAAATACTACAGTCTACAGAGACAGCGAGCAGACTGATGCCTGAGAACCCAAGAGGGGCCACTGGGGCGGCGTATTTCAGCGACGATATTATTTCACAGAAGCCGTGACCCCAAGTGCAGATGGTCTGGGGCTAGCGCGGGTCTCTGTCCACCCCCTCAGGCCCTAAAAGTGGTGGCAGTCATTGCACACACTGTTGTGATCACTGCTCAGGAGGTTAAGCTGCCTTCCCACGGTGGCTGGGACTCGTCTGTGCAGAAAGCACTCGGCGGCAAGGCCACCATCCCCCCTGCTCAGGGGTCGTATGGTGGCGGCTCGACCAGTGGAAAAGGAAACTGTCACTCGATCGCCCAGCGGCAGCAGATCCCGAGAGTGCGTGCGGACGAAGAAGGGAACCCAAAGGACCCCTGACCGCTGGGAGCTGGCGTGGGAGGGCACAGAGAGGCCAGGGCCACCAGAGGCCACGCTGCGGCCCCGGCTCTGTCCTCAGGCCCCGATGAAGGAGCGCCCTCCGCGGAGGCTGCTGGTTATCGTTGGGCTTGCGGGGGACGCGGGGCTACAGGAGCTGACCACCGACGCACGCACGGCTCTCCCACGGCAAGCGTGCACACGGGCCCCCGGGTCACACGCCCAGCCCTGGACGTCCGAGCTGATGGCCGCCGACCTGTGCGCTGACGAAGCGCCCTGGACTCCAGGTCTGCTAACAAAACCCAGACCCGGCTCCGCTGGCCGCCGCCCGCAGCCACACCCCACCGGGGCTCCCGGGCCGCTCCGCGTTTGTGGTGTGGCCCCTCCTTAGCGCAGCTCACCCCTCCCCGGAAAGAACGGAAGGGAGGGCGCCTTACCAGACAAACAGGGACTGATTATAATCAATACCCTTTGGGCCATAGGGAAACTTTAAAGTATAAGCCTCCTTAAGAAAACTATCGGCCCCGTAGTGAGGCCCGACTGTGCCCCACGTGGGCCCTTCGGTGTCGTCGAGGCCGGACCGGCAAGCGTGGCGTTCGTGGCTGGGCTCCCACGGTGGCCAGCAAGCGGCAGGTCCAGGTCACCGGGCCGGACCCGGGCTCTTCCCGGGAGCAGAAGTAGCCACACACACACCTGTGTCTCCGCCTCCTGAGTCACCAAGGCACGGGGTCAGCAGAGCCAGAGGGCAACCGTCCTCAGGGTCTCCAGCTTGAAGGTCTAAATGTAAGAGGCACCAGCTCACTGCACGTCCGCGGGACCGGGAAGCCGCGCACCGGCCGGCGCACGAGCCGAGCTCCCGACTGGGAAGGCGGCTGCCCCGGAGAAGCCGAGGGCTGTGGGTGCGTGTTCCACTGACTTGGGCAAACCCAGGGACACGGCCTCCCTGGGGCCCTCGCACGTGCCATCCACCCTCCCCGCTGCCGGGTAAGGAGGCCCAACAGATGGCTTGGAAACGGACCCAGAGAGGTCCAGAGGTCACATCCAGGAAAGGCCAAACAACGTCCCTGTCCCTGCAGCCTCAGGGACAGCGCCGGGGTGGGGGTGGGGCTGCCCCGAGAGGTGGAGACTGGCCGCCAGCCTCCGCCCCCTGGATGCACAGGTCCCGCATTGCCCAGCACCCACAGAGCCCGCTCACGGCCGCCCCCCACCCTGACCCGGCGGGCGCTGGGCCCCTCTCCAGGGCAGCCCCCTCACCCGCACAGCCTCAGCCCAGGATCCACTAAGCAAAAGCCCAGGCTCCCTGGCTAAGTGCGGCCCGTGTTTTTGTCTGTTTGAACCTGTGGTCACACAGCAGACAGGTCAGCGGTGCTGCGTCCGTTCACACTGTGTGCCCCCGGCCCTCCGTCTCAAGGACCCTCACCTTCCTGAAGGGGAACTCTGTCCCCAGGACACACAGACTCCCAGCCCCGCCACAGCCCCGCCGCCCACCGTCCTGCCTCCCGTCTCTGCGCGCCTGGCCGCTCCCCGGGACCCCACGTAAGAGGACTCGTCCCGCATCTGTCCCTCCGTCTCTGGGTTAGTTCACGAAGCATGAAGTCCTCGAGGTGCACCCATGCTGAAGCGCGGGTCAGAGCTTTGTTTACAAGGCTGAATAATATTGCACTGAGTGCATACCCCACGTTTTTTCGTCTGTAAATCTCACCGTTTTAGCATTCACACTTAGGTCTGTAATCTATCTGAATTAATTTTTAATAGGCAACGAAGGGGGACGAAGGTTCGTTGTTTTCGCACGCAGGGGGCCCAACAGTGCTGGTGCCATTTGTTGAAAATACTATTATTTCCCCACTGAATTACATCAGCACTTTTGTTGCAAATAACGAACTAGAAGTGGGGGTTTATTTCTGGAATCCGTTCTTTCCCGTTGACCTTCACGCATACCTCTGCTCCCAGTTCCACGATGCCTCTATTGCTACAGCACTGGAGAAAGTCTTAAAACTAGGCAGGCTCTTGTTTCTCTCTTCAAAATTATTGTGGCCTGGGGCACCTGGGTGTCTCCGTCGGTTAAGTGTCCAACTCTTGATTTCGGCTCAGATCACGATCCCAGGGTTGTGGGATCGAGTCCTGGGTTGGACTCTACACAGAGGACGGAGCCTGCCTGCCTGTCCCTGGCTCACACACGATCTCTCTCTAAAAATAATAAGTAAATAAGTTCAATTTCCCAATAAGTACAGGATTATTTGGGCTCTTTATTTTGACTTGCGGAAGTTTTAGTGAGTTGCATCTTTCCAGGAATTCGTCCATTTCATCCATGTTCTAGACTTTCCAGCATAAACCTTTTCAGAATAGCCCCCTTGTCGTCATTTTAACGCCTACAGGACATGTAGTGATTTCTCATCTCTCGCTTCTGATTTAGGTCATTTTTCTTCTCTTTCTTTTCTAATCCTTCTAGCTAGGGGTTTATCAATTATAATGATCCTTTCAAAGAACCAACTTTTGGGGGTTTTTTTCTATTGTTTTCTAGTTCATTGATTTCTGCTCTTCGTTATTTCCTTTGCTCACTTTTTCTTAAGGCTGAAGCTCAAATCATTGATTTGAGAAATGTTTTATGTTCTCACTTGACGCTCACAAATCTCTCCCCAAGCATCATCGTCCCTGCATCTCACAGACTGACACAGTGTGTGTCTGCTTTCACTAATTTCAAAATGTTGTCTACGTTCCTCTTTGAACCAGGGCTACTGAGAAGAGTTATTTGGGGATTTTCCAGACAGCTTTCAGTTACTGATTCCTAGTTAAGTCTCTGGTCAGAGAAACTACTTTGTGCAGCTGACTCCTTCTCCCTTCCGAGACTGGTTTTACTGTTCAGAATGCGGTCTCGGTGAACATCCCACACGCCCCTGAGAAGGACCCTCCTCCATCAGCACCAGGCGGGGCAGGCTGGCTGACAGCACGGTCCACACCTTCTACATCTGTACCAATTCTATGACTACTGGATCCGTCGGTTGCTGGCACAGGGCTGGTCTCCCACTGGCCTTTTAAGCACATCATGTGTGCTGCTTGCATCCGGAGGCTGTTATCAAGGGCACACACGTGCAGAGCGTTATGTGTTCTTGATGAGCTCCCCCCCTTCACCACCACAACACACCATCCTTATTCTGGGAAATACTTCTGGTCCTGAAATCGAACTTATCTGACTCAGGCATTTTGGATTCCCATTTGCACGGTACATCTTTTTCTGACCCTTAGCCTAAGTGTTTATATTTAATGCGAATGGTACTTTAATCAATCGTTTTTATCTGGTCTGACAATCTCTGACAAAATGTCTCTTATTTAGAGTCTTCAGGCTGTCCGTGATCCATGGGACTGTCGCTATGGTTGGGTTTAAATCCATCCCCTGTTTGTCTTATCTGAGTCTCTTTGCTTCATTGTTTCCCTCTCTTGCGTCTTCTTCTGGACTCAGGATTTTCCAAATGATTCCATGTCCTTCCTGCAGCTTGTCAGCTGTAGCCCATCGTTGACTGTAATGTCAGCCCCGTAGGGCTTACAACACATCCTTACTCCCTCACTGCCTGCCTTCCAATATTTTAACACTTGGTGTGTATTTTCACAGCTTTACAACAGTTTCCATTTGCTCCCTCCTAGACTTTGTGCTACATTCTTGCAAACCTTTGACATCTAATTACATTGTCAGCTCTCCAAGACCGTTATTATTTTTACTTTAAACAGTAAATCAGCCCTGAAGGTTTTTTTTTTTTTAATGTTTTTTATTTACTTCTGAGAGAGAGAGAGAGACCGCATGAGCAGGGGAGGGTCAGAGAGAGAGGGAGACACAGACTCTGAAGCAGCTCCAGGCTCTGAGCTGTCAGCACAGAGCCCGACGCGGGGCTCGAACCCACGGACCATGAGATCATGATCTGAGCCGAAGTTGGACGCTCAACCGATGGAGCCCCCCAGGCGCCCCAAGTTCTGCAAAGTCTTTGTCGGTCCTTCACTCTGGTCAGACGATCTGCTGTGTCCGGAACTGCGGCCTGCAGGTTTCTTCTCTCAGTTTTGGAGACGTGAGCTCCAACGTCACCGCCGTTCCTCCGTGCGCAGCAGCTTGTTCCCTCCGGCTGCTTTTTAGATTTCCAGAAATCTGATTACGATGAGCGCTGGGGTGGTTTTCTTCATGTTTCCTCTGGAGTTTGTGGAGCCGGGAGTGAGTTTTCATCATCCCTGGAAAACAGCTCGCCATCATCTTCAAGTGTCGCCCACCGCGCACACCTCCCCGCGGGACTCCATTCCGTACGCGACCCCACTCACACGGTCGCGCCGAGGCTCAGCTCCCGTCTCCCCCCAGCTGCTCTCTGTGCTTCTCGGGCCGTGTCTTCACGCATACCTGCCTGGTCTCTGCGAAGCTGACCTGCTCTGAACCCCGCCCAGCGTGTTTTCTTCTCTGGAAGACTTTCCACGTCTTCCATCTTCTCCTTGCTCACATCTCCTCTGTGTCATTGAGCACACGGAGCATGCTTATAACTGGCGCTGTGACCCCCTTGTCTGCTAACTCTCCTGTCGGGACAGGTGTGGTCCCACCCGAATCTGTTTCTAGCGGCTGCTTTCTCCCCTCTCCTGGGTGGTATTTCCCCAGGTGCTGGCAGACTGGCGCTGGACGCAGAGCTCGATGCTGTCCAGGCTGCGTTTGCTGAGTCCCTCCAGGACCGTGATCTCTACTCAGGACACGGCTAACTGACTGATATCAGCCTGATGCCTTCAAGGCTTGCTGAAAGCCCTGCTGGGGAAGCCTGAGCAGGCTGTGTGCAGGGGTGAGGCAATGCCCTTCTGCGTACTCTACCCCAGGCCCTTTGAACTGTGAGGTCTCCCACCTGTCTGGTGAGAACATAAACTAAACTCCGTCCCCCGCCCCGTGTGGCCCGCGTGAACGGTCCCGCCCACTCCTCTCCAGCACCTTCTCCCGTTGCCTCGATGGTCCACACACTCATGTGCACGGATCAGTGCTCAACCAACGACCACAAGGACCCCTTCCGAGCTCTCTAGAGCCCCTTCTCCTCTCCGATGCTCTCCCCACAAATTCTAGCCGTGGTGGAACCCCGTAATGCCACACCGTCTCCCGCTGGCCTTAGGCTCCCTCTCCCTGGGCTCAGCTGACACTGGGCACAGCGGGCCGGGGGCCTGGGGGCTCCCCTCACAGGGACGACTGTCCTGGGCCCCACTGCGCGGCATCGGATCCTGCAGCCTCGCACACTTTTATGCGCTTCCAGCTGCTTCAGGCGGGATGTGACATCTAGTCCCTGTCACCCCTCACGTGGCTACAAGCGGGGTTAGAACCTTGTATTTTCTTAAGTTTATTTTGAAAGAGTGAGAGTATGCGTGTGTGCACGAGCAGGGGAGGGTCAGAGAGGGACAGGGAGGGAGGGAGAGAATCCCATGCAGGCCCCACATTGTCAGCACAGAGCCCGATGTGGGGCTCAATCTCAGGAACGTGAGATCATGACCTGAGCCAAAACCAAGAGTCAGACGCTTAACCCACTGAGCCCCCCGGGCGCCCCACCTCGTATTTTTAATTCAGTTTTTCTCTGATCCAAAGTGCACGTGTCTAACATGTTGAACGATGAAGCTCACAGGAGGACACCAGCCTGTGGTCGAGGCAGAGGCCCCGCCCCCGGGAAAGGTCTGACCACCATGCAGCCGGCGTAAACCCGCCTCTTGCAAAGAACGAAAATTTTTACCTTTTCTTTCTGCTCTTGGATCCCTCACTCTCAATGGAAGCTTCTCGTCAAAAGCACATTTGCTAGCTTGGAAGGGGCGCTGGGAGAGCTTGGCCGCCCGTGTCTGGCCGGAGCCGCGAGCCTGAAGCTAATTAGCAAACAGACCAGCCAGTGCCCGAGTGTGACCGCGTGCCCAGAGTGGAGACGCTCAAGGCCCTTCTTCTCCATTAACGACCTCTTCCCAATTTAGTCAGTGAGGTCAACCATCACTGACATGTGTCATAAGTAGCTCGTCACCTGAGTCACCCTTTCTCTGGAGCCTGAGCCAGGGCTGAGGCAGGAGAAGCTAGAGGCCAGGTGGTGCCCAAGAAGGTTCTGGAACAGTGGCTGATTCTCCGGCATGCGGAGCAGAGGGCGCACTGCTCCACACCGGGGCGGGGGCCGGGGGGCCGCAGCCATGGGAAGGCGTGTCTTGGGGCTTCACCCCCGTGGCCGGAGCCCAGGCCGCAGGCGGCAAGGCCTTCCTCCTCCTCGGCCCCCAGTCGGGCCAAGAGCCCAGCCCTACGCTCACAAGAGCCCTTCTTCTATTCTGGCTGCGAGACCCCGGCCAAGAACGTGATTTGAAAATATTTTCTCCATTCTGTGGGTTGTCTTTTTTACTCTCTTGATGGTATCCTTCGAAACACAAAGGTTTTTAATTTTGACCTAAAAACCGGCCACAGAGGACAGATTACCGCCCAGAAGAGAGCGCCTGGCGAGGTTTCTCAGCACACGGAGGACGTCCCAGGCCGTCTCCTCAACGTGCTGGAGGGGCCGCCCGCCCATCCCACCCAGCGCACACCCGAGGGGGCGGGGAAAGCCGAGCACTCTGCCAGACAGCCAGCCAGACAGGCAGACACGGGAAGGGCTCGCAGCCCACAGAATGTAACACGTACCCTTCAAGCAGGAAGTGCTCTCACCTGGAAAATCCGAGACACAAACCAGAATAAAAAGCAAAGACAGCGGGAAATGTGTTATAAATCTGAAACAAAAGAGTAACGTTAACAACACAGCAACAAAGTCTAGTGACGTTCAAAGGTTTTAAACACGCAGCAACACCTGCACTGGGAAGGGACCCTGGGGTGCGCCCGGGACCCCAGAGTTGTCCCAAGAGTAAAGCCCTGGTTAACTTTAGGTGATTGACAGTAAGAATGGTGTAATTTCTGAGAAAACTATAGGAAGAATCTATAACTTCCGAGCCAATAGAGGAGGAAAACAAAAAGAAAGGATCAGTTATTGCCTTAAAAAAAAAAAAAAGCAAAGCAGGGCAAGGAAGGGAGGCAGATAGAGCAGTCAGCAAAGTACAAGGGGGCAGGTTTAAACTCGAGTCCATCGACAATTATATTTAAGGAAATTGGATAAAGGCTCCGGTTAAAAGACATTTTACTTGTCAGACTTTTTAAAAAAGATTGTCAGACTTCAGTTAAAATGAACACACTCTACTGAGACCTCCTCCCGGGGCTCCTCCCGATACAAAGAGACAGAAAGGTTAAGAGCATGAGAACCCAAAGTAGCCGGATCCGCGTGCCAACTTCAAGGGAGAGGCGGAGCCCAGCGCGTCGCAGGGGGTGCGACCACATCACGCGGGCAGTCGCTCCCCCACCAGGACTGAGAAACTGCCACCGATAACCCCCCTCAAATACACAAAGCAAGAGCGGGTGATAGCGCAAGAGTGGGCAGGTGGGCAGTGGCAGCGGGAGATTCTGACGGACCCCTGCGGTAGCGGACGGAATGCTAGATCTAAGACATCGAAGAGGACGTGGGAGTTGGCACACGTTTCTGGAAAGGGCCGGAAAGTCAATGCTGTAGGGTTTTTGAGGCCAGATGGTCTCTCCCACAGACACGAATGGGTACGGGCTGGGATCCCGCGACGCTCCGTTTTACAAACAGGTGGCAAGCCAGCATCACCCCACAGGCTGCAGTTTGCCAGCCTGACAGGGACGGTCAGGAACCTACACAGAACACGCGTCCCCACCAACCGCAGAAAGCGATCATTCCAAAGACAGAGCGGTTCTGAAATCTGACCGTACGCTGGGCCACAAAGCAAGTCTCAGAGAAGTTTCCAGAATCCAGCACCGGTCAGGGCACAGTCTCAGAGCACAATCTACTGAAGCTAAAAAATAACAATAATTTAAAAAGGCAACAAGAGGGGCGCCTGGGTGGCTTAGTTGGTTAAGCGTCCGACTTTCGCTTGGGTCATGATCTCGCGGTTCGTGGGTTCGAGCCCCGCGTCGGGCTCTGTGCTGACTGCCAGCTCGGAGCCTGGAGCCTGTTTCGGTCTGTCACTCCCTCTCTCTCTGACCCTCCCCTGCTCACGCTGCCTCTCTCTCTCTCCTAGAAATAAAAACATTTAAAAAAAAAATAAAAAGGCAACAAGAAGATACTTGGTAAGATCAGCACATGCTTGGAAACCCAGAAGAACTTTCCCCAAGACAGAACAGTCACACATTTAACAACCCCCTGAATGGAACAGTAACAAGAATATTCCGTAGCACAACCTGTAAAGGCTGCTGCCAAAACAGTCCAGGGATCGAAGGTCACACCTCAGGGCACGGTGGGAAAATGTTAAAGGCTGAAAGCAAATGACGTTAAACATAACGCAAGAGGTTAGAAAAACAAAAAGTACGTTGAAAGGGAAGCAAGGAAATTGTTTAAAAAGCAGAAATCAATGAAGTAAAGACCATACAGAGAGCCAGAAAGTTGGTTCTTTGAAAGGACGAACAGAACGGACGGTTTGCACAAGGAGTCGGGAAGGCAGAGCCAGTGCGAGCGGCGAGAGCTTTAAAGGGAAGGCGGGACCTGACAGTTTTAACAACGGGAAACCAGAGACGCAGCTCAAAGGACAAAAACGTGCTGAAGAAGGTGCGGAAAACCCGAAGAACTGGGGCCGGAGCCCCCGTGCGCCCTGACCCCGCTCTGGGAACGCGCCCCCCGCACGCGCCTGGGCCGCCCACTGGGACGACGCCGTCGGCCTCGGAATCGGGACTCAGGCGGTGACAGGAGCGAGTGGAGGGAATCGCGGACCCGAGCCTCTGCTCCGGGGCACCACCGCCGCCCTGGTCACGGGGCCCACACTGCCGTGGCACCAAACCCGTGGCGGGGCCCCTGCCACATGGCGGCAGGGCAGAGCGGGGCTGTGAGCTGCATGCGGAGGGTCACGGGGGAGGCGGCACGCGCGCCGTCCACACTGCCTGGGGCCCACGCTCGCAGCCCACCATCCCCGGCCAGTGGCCGCAGTGACCACACCAGCCGTGCGGTGGGTGACACAGGAGCGGGCGGCGACCACATTCGCTGCCACTGGGAAGCACGTGTGCTCCAGAGCGAGTGCAGAAGGTGCAGCGAGAGCGAACAGGGGCCGCGGTCACTCGTTACTGCACGTGCTTCCTCTGAACGCAGCGAGGCGGCCGTCAAAGCACATTGATGGAGAAAGGCATTACCTGCAGCAGCTGCGCTCAGATGTCTCCATGACACAGAAGAGGCAGAAGGAAAGGGGGGAGAAGGGGGGGAGGGGGGAGGCCACCGGCCGCACACGGGACCCGGCCCCCAGCCCTGGAGACTATTCCGAGGCGTCCAAGGAGGCTCTGACACGGGAACACAGGCCTGGGAAGAAAGTCGCTGAGGACTCGGCCGTCCCCGCCAGAGGCTGCTTAGCAGAGGACACAGTGGGTGGACTCGAGAGCTAGGCCACGGGAGTGATGGGCACCAACTGGCCACCAGGGCCCTCAGGCCACAAGCTCATGCTCCCACAGCCTGGGGACGCTCATGCCTGCGGGGTCCCAGCACGGGCGGGGGTGGAACCTGGAGCCGCCTATCCTGGGCCTCGCCCTCCAGAGGCCGTGGGACCTGTGAGCACCACCGCAGTCACCAGCCGGGACGGAACAAGATGCGACCTCCTCTAAGCCACCGCTTCCCGATGCAGAGCAGCTCGGCGCTTCCCCCTGAAATGTCCACGTGCAAGATGTCACAGTAAAGACAGGCTCGCGCTCTCGCCGCAAGGGCCTCCGTGGGGGCGGGTGTTTGCTCCTGCGGCACATGCGCCCACCAGACAGCCTGCGTCCGGGTCTGGGCTGGCCTGCTGTCCCCAGGGCCCCAAGGACAGGGACACAGGCTGGGCTGGGTGGCAGCTTCCCGCAGCCCAGCCAGGGCGCAGCACAGAGGCGGCCCACGCCACGCCCACGCCACTGGAGGCCCGTGGCCCTCCAGACGCCACCGCTCTGCTCTCCCCAGGGAGCCCTGCAGACATGGGTGTCTGTCGTCACAGCGACGGGAGGCAGGGCAGGTGCGTAGGGGGCCGCTCCCACAGCGTACCCTTCACCCAGACGTCCATTCTCAGAGTTCTGAGCCCGACTGCACTTGGATGCAAACACCATGAGGTCTGCTTGCCGCACACACAGAATGTCCCAGCAATGCAGCCATCCATGAGATGCTGCCAGAAGGCATGCTCTGCCTTGTGAGCCCGACACAGCACCTGGGGGGGGGGGGAGGCTCCCACCCGCCTGCCTCTCAGCTACACCCGAGACAAGAAGGGCAGTGTTCGTGGGCCGGCCCGCTCTGCTTGTAGTATAGACGTGCCCAAGCACTGAAATACAGATCCTTTTAAAGCTCTGGGTGTGGACAATCTACGAAACCCATTTCTATTCTGGGAAAGAACGATTACAAAATTTTTATTGATGATAGTGTCAACCACACTGGGTGGCCGGTGATAGTGTCAACCACACTCCCAGGCCCCGTCCTAAGCATTCTGTGTCCCAACCGCACCGCACAAGGCCAGCATCGAGACCAGCGGGTAGAGACTTACAACACAAGACCCCCCCTTACTCACTCTTGGGGCTGCACGGTCCAGAGATAAGGGACTTCACCCAGGGCCACATGCCGCCCCCACCCCGTCCCGGGAAGCTACTCGGACCACAACCAGCCCCATCCCATGGAAACATGACGCGGGCCACAGATGCAAGCCACATCTCCACTTTTGTATTTTCTAGCCACCGCATTAAAAAGCAACAAAAAACAAGCAAAAAAATCAATGTGGTAATATTTTATTTAACCCAATAAATCCAAAGCATCATCGTTTCAACTCCTAATCAATGTAAAAGAACATTAAGGAGATATTTTACGTTCTTTTTTTCATACTAAGTCTTTATATAGATGCACGTTTCACAGTGAGACCACATGTGAATTCAGAGTGGGCCCACATGAAGCGTGGCCCCTCCATAAGCAGTGGCCCCCCCATGAGCCATGGCCCCCCCACAAGCCATGATCCCCCCACGAGCCGTGGCCCCGCAAGCCGTGGCCCTCTGACATGTGGCCTTAGGCACTGCGTCAGGCAGCACAAGCTCAGATAGAACACACTTTCAGGATTGTTTTCTTCCCATTTTCCTTTTCCATTTACATGGTTTTTAGAAGCTTTTAGTTTCACTGATTCTCTTGCTTTGAATGTGTCTATGGTGATCAATCCCTCCAGCCTATGCTGGGTTCCAGGGGGCATTTTACGTGTGTTCACTTACTAACATATTCCCTAATCTAAAGAAAAAACCAACTCATTCTTGGAAATACAATATAATCACAAATTACAAAATAAAAAGTGTGATAAAATTATTAAATATTAAATACTCCCTGTTTTCTTTTTCTTCTATAAAATTTGGAAGAAGAAACCAATCTCTTTCTAGAAATAAATACACAGTAAATGACAAAGAATAAACAACGACTAATTACCATCACTTCCTTAATTTTCCTCTTTTCCTAAAAACTCTCTTCTTAAGGCACGGCCGTCAGCCACTGGACACGGCCCTCCCCGTGCCGGGCGGACACAGGGGGCCGCCGTCTCTCACCGCCCAGGGACCGAATCCCAGTGACGCCGGGATCCTGTCCTGCGTGAAGTTTCTTCGCGGTGACTCGGTTTGGAGGTAGACAGCAGGAGGGGACCCGGGCGCGGGTGTAGCCTGTGTGACCCCGGAGGGGCCACACCATCACAGCACGGACACCACAGCGCAGGGAGAGGGAACCAGACGCTGGCCGGGTCGGCGCCCACGTGAGGCAGGAGGCTGTGGGGCCGACCACGGGGCTGTCACCACGGCACCTGGCACCGCACCCCTCAGCTGGAAGGCCCGTGGCGGCACAGGGCTGAGCAGTGGCCTTTTAACGGTCAGGGTCTGCGAGAGCCCCCGACCCCCGGGCAGCTCGCTCCCAGTGGGTGAGGTGCCTCTCCCCAGGTTCACACACTGACGTCCTAGCCCTGGGGCCTCAGAGTGGGGCCGCCTCTGAAAGTAGGGGCCCAGCAGGTGTAACCTGTGAGGAGGAGGTCACCAGGGTGGCCCCACTCAAAGGACAGGCGTCCTTACTTTAAAAGGACACAGACACACACGAAGGCAGGGCACCACGTGGGGAGACAGGAGAAGACGGTCTGCTGGGACGCGTCCTTCCCCCCCCGCCCCCGGAGGAAATCAACCCCACAGACTTGACTTTGGACATCCAGCCCCCACAACTGTGACAAAATATGTCTGTTAGTTAAGCCACTCGGTCCGTGGTGCTTTGTGACGGCCGCTCTTAAACTCTTAGCTGTAGTGTCCGTCTCTCTCCCTGCGCCCACACCCCACCGCATCGGGAGAGCCAGCTCTGCAGTCACCTGCCCGGCGACCCAGCTTCCCAGCTACGCGCAGGCAACACGCCGCTGTCACCGGCATCACAGAGCAGGTAAGTCCCACCTGAAGCATGCAGGTGACGGCCATTTGCACACGGGGACGCTGGGCGCCCGTCTCTCCTGTGAGCCGTGTCTGCTCCCTGATGGAGGTGTGCGAGCGGCTTAAAAGGAGTAACTGGAAAAATTCACTCCGGTTAGAGCCGTCCTGCAGACCCGTGTCTGCAAATGTGCAGGTTCAGGGTCAAAAGACCACGGGCACACGGTGATCCGCACACACCCATGAGCAGCCACAAACAAAACTGCTGACAGAAGGGAAATATCCCCACCGAGCCCCAGAGAAGCTGTCCACACAGCAGGCCGGCCGGCCCGGGAGCCTGAGGCCACGCACAGCAGCAGACGCTGGGCCGCCGCGACCCCCCGGCTCACATAAGCAGCACTCACGCACCAGGGAGGCAGGCGGCATCACAGCCTCACCAGAGCAGGTGGCCGGGGGGCCCGCCCGTCCCCTCCAAACAGCCACGCGACGGCCACTGGGGAACCCAGCAGCGAGCAGTGCCCGGTGGCTTCAAGGAGAAGGAGACGCTCCTCTCGGATGTGCTGAGCCGTGAAATGATTCAGCAACAAGGACAACATGAAGTTGGCACCGACGCGGAGCCGGGGCTGGCGCACGCTGGCGGGGTGGCCAGTGTCGACATGCTGGCCTCTGCCGTGTCCCAGGAACAGGGCAGGACACAGCGTGGCTCTGTGGGGTGTGGCCACGCTGTCTCGGCCACGTATGGCAATAGCGCAGACAACGGCCACCCTGCTCTCCGGCTCCGCCCCAAGGGGAAAGGCAGGGAGAGGCCAGCGTCAGAGGACACACGTGGGGACCCTGGTCACAGGCCGCAGGGGACAAGCCCGCGCAGAGCTGAGCCCTCGCTTCCACCCTCACCCTCCCTTCTCAGCGGGGCGCCCGCCAACCTGCCTCACCTTCCTCGGGGTGCTCTGGCCCGGCCACGACCCGCCGCCACGTGTGACACTGCCTCGTGTGTGCTCACCTCGGTGCCAAGTGCTTATCGGCGGCCCCGGCTGCACACTCCTGTGGGTGCAGCATGCGTGCATGGGGAAGGCCTCCCTGGCACAGTGACAACCAAGGTGAAGCGTGTGTAAGAATTCACCAGGAAGGGGCGCCTGGCGGTGCGGTCGGTTAAGCATCCAACTCCTGACTTCAGCTCAGGCCGCCATCCCCGGGTCGTGGGGTTGAGCTCTGCCTGAGCGTGCCGCCTGCCTGAGATTCTGTCTCTCTCCTCTGCACCTCCCCCAGTCAAGCACTCCTCCTCTAAAATTAAAAAAATAATAATAAAAGAAAAAGAATACCAGGCAAAGAGGGAAAGACTGCTGTAGGGGAAGGTGTGCGAAGTCGAGGCAGAACCCAGCTCGGGGGCCAAAGAGCAGGTGTGGCGGGAGCAGAAGCTGAGGAAGGTGGGGCGGGGCAGCGTGAAGTCGCCGGAGGGAGGCTGGGGGGTCCACAAGGGAGTGGCTGGGGGGGGAGGGGACGGGGAGGAAGGGGGTCCCAGGCAGGACTTCCCATGGATTCTCTGGTTCCAAAAGCCACGTCTGTGACCTGTCACGTACTCAGACAGAGGGGACCCTGCTCCCGAGCCAGGCCTGGTGAGCGCCCTATGCTCTCCTGCGGCCAGGCAGGCGTCCCTCGAGGAGTAACAGCTGCCCAAACCCGAGTCCGCTTACTCTGAAGCAGGAGTCACCTCTCCCAGATGGCAGAGAAGTCGACGGAAAGCCAAGGTCACCGAGGACAAAGCCCCGTGACCCAAACTCACAATGTCTTTTCAGCTTCCGACTCCCAGGGTGACCCACGTCCATGCTGTTCTGGCCCCTCCCCGTGGTGAGAACCCCGGGCCGGCATCACTGTCCTTCTGATTGGTCAGTGACACCGTTAGAAGTCCCTCTGTGGGTCCAGACCATTAACCTAAGCCCAGTGCCCGGTCAGCGCCTCCCCGGGGAGCTCACGGGGACGGACAAGACCCGGGATTGCCAAGCATGGGGGATCCCGGCTTCCGGGAGCCAGGATACGAGAATATGAGGCCAGAGAGGGGGCGGGCTGGGAAGGGACCAAAGAGAACTTCTAGAAGCGAGAGATATGATCAGTGGGACGAAGAGTCTAGGGGCTGGTTGAGCAGCAGAGAGATGGAGGGGACGGCAGGTGTGGAGGCCTGAGGGAGCCGCCCCGGAGGTGGCGCAAAATGACCCAAACACAAGCAGCAACCACAAGAGGCCACCGGATGCGCCAGGAAGTCCAGCGTGCGGTGGACTCGGCTCAACAAACTCGTGGCCGGGATTTTTTCAGAACTGCTAAAAGGCACAACACTTTATCTGCAGGAAGCACACAGAATCCGCAGCAGGATAAGTGAGAGGAAAGACCCCCTCCCCCGCAGTGCCACGGCGACCCCTCCCCCAGCAGTGCCACGGTGAGGCTGAAGGCTGCCAGAGGGACGGGGGAGGAGAAGGGCCTGAGAAGACCGGAGTCGGGCACAGGAAGGCCAGCTGGCCTGACAGCCAACTCCAGGGCAGCCACCGCGGCGGCCAGAGCACAGTGTGCCGTGACACCAGCCAAGTCTCAGAAACCACCGGAAAGTCGGGGCCACATGACGTGTCCTCTGCACGCAGGGCTTCTGGGCCAAAGTCAGTAATACAAGCACAACCTAAAACCCCATGCGTTGAGGGAATACAAGTGGCTTCTGTATCACCCACGGGTCGCAGGAGAGTAAGAACGGGAACGTAAAGTGCTCACGCTGCAGAGTGAAAACACCGTGTGCCAAATGCAAAGAAGAGCAGGGCTGAGCTGAGAGGAAGGTTATAGCCTGACAGTCTCAGGCTAGAAATTAAAGTCTGAAAATTAAGAAGCCACGCTTAGAAAAAATAATAAAGGATAAAAAATAATAATGAGTCAACTCAGTAACCTAGAAAGAGAATGCCAGCATCGACCGGAGGAGCACAGCCAGAAATGACGACGGGGAAAAGCAAAGAAGTGAGCCACGGAACGGAGCGCCAGCTCTCTGGGAGCAGTGAGGTATCGGAGAGAAACCTCTGCTGAGATGAGTCAAGAGAAAAGAAAGGCAAGAACGATTTTAGCAACGAACAAGAGAGCTTAACGTCAGATTTGGTAGAGACTTAAAAACGAAGAAAATACCCTGACCTTGGCACCAAGAAACCGAGACCGTCAACGACGCGGACGGCGTGGTGGACGGCCTGAAGACGGCCCCCAGTTCTCACCCCTGTGTGATCCCTCCCCCGGCAGCGGGCTGCTCCCTGCAATGCGCTTCTAACAAAAGTGCAGGTGGGCCACGTCTGGGCTGAGGCTTTTCTGCCCGTGGCTTCCGTCCTGCTGGCATGCTCTGCCCCTCGCTTCTCGTGTGTGTCTGATGTGCAAGCTGCCACGCTGGGAGGCCCTCAGGACAGCTCCTGGCAAGGAACTGAGTCCTGACGCCCAAGCAGGAGTGAACTTGGGAAGGAGTCCCTCCATCGAGCCTTCAGGTAAGACAGCAGCCCGTGAGAGCGCAGAGTCTGAGGACCTCACTCGGCTGTGCCTGGGCTCCTGGGCCACGGAAACGGGGAGACGACACGTGCTGCTGTTTAAAGCCACCAAGTGCTGGGGCCACCTGTCACACAGCATCAGCTCACTCATGCACGTTCCTCCCTGGAAAAAGGGTTCAGAAACCTGAACAGATCTGCAGCCGAGCCAGGGCGTGAATCAGGAGGTACGCAGACCAAGAATCCACATAAAACACACACGCTCTTGAGCTTACGTGTCTTACACAGCACAGAAAGGGGCCACGGCGCCCAGCTCCAGTTAGGAGAGCAGAACGACCCAGACACCGGGCCGGACGGGGACAGTATGATGCGGTACGACCGTGATCCAAACTCACTCCGGCGCACAGGGGCAGACAAGCCCAGACAAACCATTACAGAGCAACCAACCACAGACGTGAGCCAGCCGGGGCCAGAACGGGTATTTCCAGGAAAGCAGAGCCTATTCGCGCGCTCCACCAAACCAAGAGACGAATGGACGAATCTTACGTGATCCACTCACTGCACACAGAGAGGGTCTTCGTAAAACATTTCCAGCAAAATATACTTAGGGACGAGAGAACTTTCTTACCCTGAAAGGGGGCATCTACAGAAAAATAAGGATTCTCCGTTTCCATAATTTCCCTGTTGAACAGGTGAGGTGGTCTGAGGAGGCAGCCCCGCCGCGCCGGCCCACCCCCACGGGAAGGAACCTCCCAGGGTGCCGTCACCCATTACAGGAAGCCTGAAGAGGGTTCTCACCCCCTCACCCCACACGCGTCGCTCTAAACCCAGGAGCCTTCCCGGGGGCGGGGGGGAGGGGAAGGAAGGCTGCCCCCTTTCTGAGGTGTGCCACGTGTGGCCCGTGGCCTCTCCCGGCTCAGCCAACGGGGCCCCTGGGAGGTGCGAGTGCACAGCCCTGCCCAGGTCACCTCACACCTGCAAAGTGTACCCAGAGCATGCGTCCCAGGAGTGTGGCGGACACCTTGGTCACGCGTGTGACCGTGAGGAGCCCCATCACTCCCCCAAGCCTCAGCGTCAGAGCCCTGCGCCACCCTCCTGCCACCACCAGGTGCCTGGTGGTGCTGACCATACCCCGCGGTTGGCTGGTGCTTTCCCACCAGGCCCTGGAGGCCCGTGTCCAGATGAGCCTGCGGCCCCTGCACTCTCCCGAGCCCCCCGGTCCATCGTGGCCTGTCCTGTGGGGGAGCCCAGGCTACCTGCTCTCGCCTCCTTGCTGGGCGACCGTGTGGGCCGCGCACGGTGTGTTTGAGTGGGACAGCGGTGGGAGGGTCCCTCTGTGGCCCCGTCTGGGTCAGGCTCCAGGTGGCTCTCTGACCGGGCCGCGCTCCCGGCCCCCTGACCAGGCTCTCTGGGCTGCGGACGATACGTCCGGCCTGACTTCTGTATCGGTATCTCCCTCTTCCATCCTTTTCAAAATTTGTAATTTAAATACACAGTACACGTAGCCAAGCGCACACATCTCCCGTGTGCTGCTCAGGCTGTTACAAACCACACACCCGTGTGACCAACATGGGGCTCTGGGGAGGGGGTGTCGCAGTGCCCCCCGGAGCGGGTGCAGCCCCCTGCCTTGGTGGGAAGCCCCCTCCCAACGGCCAGCAGCGCGGGCGGCCCGGCCGGCTCTGTGCGGATACAATCAGGCGCTCGGCAGCCTTCCGGGCCTCCCTCTTCCTCTGCTCGAGAGACTCACACACACATGACTGCATGTGCAACTGCTTCCTTCTCTTTCCCACCATGTGAATATTCCGGAAGTTTCCTCCTCATTCTCTTTGGAGACGGGCAGTTAGAGCAATTCCAGGGTTTGTGCGTCAGGCCCATTGCGGCCGGGACACTGAGCCCAGGGGTCCGCTATGCGCTCGCTGGCACAGGCCCGGGACTGAAGCTGCCTCCACGGCAGGTCCCGCCACAGGGCCCGCACCGCGGCGCCCCCGCGCCCCCACGGCAGCACTCCGTCCGCGCCACGCTGTCCCCAGCGCCTGCTCGCACACCATTCCTGGCCACGGCCCCTGGTGCGGGCGCCAGCGCCTGACGTCAGAGGAGAGACCGAGGCGGGCGTCTCTCCTCTCTGTCTGTCTCTCTGGGTCTTGCTGCCTCTGATCCCAGGGGAGCAGGGGAGGATGTGGAACCACTCCACAGTCGCGCCAGCACCGGGAGGGGACGCGGTGGCAGCGTTTCCTAAAATCCGGAACGAGACAAGGCGCCGTGTCACGCTTCCGTCCAGCGCCACCTGGGAGGCCCCGGCGCAGCCACAGAGCAGGAAGGCGTACGGAAGACACATGCCCTCGCCATCCCGTCCTGAGGCGGCCAAGTCCACGCAGAAAGCCCTGAACACCCACGTGTGGATGACAGGAGGCAGACCGGGAAGCGGCGGCCGGCCGAGCACTTCCTGCGCCAAATGCACGTCTGCTCAACACCAACCAGGAGTCTGAGAATGTTCTTAATAAAAACTAAAGTTTAAAAACGCCACTTCTGGGGCGCCTGGGTGGCTTAGTCGGTTAAGCGTCCGACTTTCGCTCAGGTCATGATCTCGCGGTTCGTGGGTTCGAGCCCCGTGTCGGGCTCTGTGCTGACTGCCAGCTCAGAGCCTGGAGCCTGGTTCAGTCTGTGACTCCCTCTCTCTCTGACCCTCCCCTGCTCACGCTGTCTCTCTCTCTCTCTCTCCTAGAAGTAAATAAAACATTAAAAAAAATAAAAAATAAAAAAAAATAATAATAAAAACGCCCTTTCCAAAAGCAACAGAAGTAAGTAGGGCGCCCGGGAATGAACTTGACCGCAGAGTGTGGGACAGGCCGTAGAACGTGCTGGAGCCTCGCTGAAAGCCACGGCCGCCTCCACGGACAGAGCCAAGGCCAGGTTTACAGCAGGAAGACAGTGTCAGAGTCCGTGCGACTGCGGTCAAAACCCTGACAGGTTTTCACGAGACCCAGAGGCCGACTTTGACGCTCAGCCCGGGGAGCAGAGAGCGGGAAGGGCCAGGAGCCCCAGGGGCCGCAGGAAGGACGTGCAGAGCCCCGGGCTGAGGGACAGAGGACCTGGCAGACGGGGCCGCGGTGGCACTGGGTCAGCAGGGAGACGGCCCTGGGCTCCCTGCTTCTCCCCACGGAGAGCCTGCCCCGGAGGGAGGGGGGCTTGCGCGAGGGACGCAGACCTCAGACCCCCCACAGGGAGACACAGGAGGGGCATCGGTGCTCCAGGTGAGGAAGGGCCACTAGCGACGTGCAAATGGCATGGCCCACAGAAGGCAGGACGGATAAATCCACAGGAAGTGAGTTTCTAATCCTCAGAATCGAGTAAGAAGACAGAACACAGCTGGGCAAAGGCCTGAGTCGCACACAGGACGCGGGAGCAAGCCCGTGGGCACACGGGAACGCGGACGGCACAGACCTGCGGGAGGCGCCGAGGCGGAGCGCGGGCGGGGGGACTCCGGGAAAACACGCGGGACCGTCAGCGCCGGGAGGGGCTGCAAGTGCCCGTCAAGGCCACGACCAGACGCGACGCTCGTGTCCATTCTCTGCAAGGACGGGACCCACCGCACGGCTGCTGGTGGGCGTGCAGTGTGGGGCGAGTGTGAGCAACAGCCGGGAGCAGCGTGCGTGCCCCTGTGCCAGAGCCCAGCCGCCTCCACCTCAGACACAAGTGCACACGGCTGGCGCGGGTCAGGGTCAGTTCTCACAGACCTCATCTCCGTGCAGCCCCGAGGAGGGCCTCCCGCGTGCACTCAGGGACGGACAGAGCTCCCGCTTCCCACCGGACGCTGGCTCTCTCGCGCCACCTTCTCTTGTCCACATGCGCCGTCGGAGAGGCCCAGGGTTAGCGGGTATGACGTCTGCACACGGCGCTGTCCGTGTGTTTGCCTCTCGCACGTGCGTTCAAGAAGCGCCCATTAGCCCAGTGACTCCAGTTCAGACACTAAACGGGTATTTTAGCCCAGATGAGGTACAAAGTACAACAGGCTGACTTCAGGCAACAACATTTTTTATTTGGTCTACAGTTGGTTAAAGAATAAAGAACTGTATGTAAAAATCCAGATTTCTTAAAAAGAACCCAGATTTCTGGCTTGTCCTGGCAGACCAAAGATCTAGTCCCTCCAGTCCTGTGCCCACCTGGCCACGATGGCCGGGGGTCCGTGCTGGGGCCATGCCGGCTGGGGTAGGGCGGGCAGTCAGCAGGGGAGGTCCGGCGTGCAGACCCGAGGGAAGAGGCACTCGGCCATCACTGCTGTCCGCAGAGCCATCCCCAGCGCCTCCCGCCTACGTTTCCACTGCCCACCTTCCTGCCCGGCCCATCACAATCGGTGTTCACAACTTTGATGTACAGTTTTATTTACAGAAGCAGAAATGTTTATAGCCGGAAACTCTGTAAAACGTAAAGAAAAGTAAGGTACAAAGCAGGTGGGGCCCCAGGAAAATGCCACGCTCGCCTGCAGCCAGAGTGAGCGGGAGGCCACATGCGTCTTCCAACACAGCTTCTAGAGTTCAGTATAGCAGTGCGCACCCTGCCCCCCGACACCAGGCACGACCGCCACGTGCTCTCACCCCCGCTGCCCGTCGGGGTGCGCACCCTGCCCCCCGACACCAGGCACGACCGCCACGTGCTCTCACCCTCGCTGCCCATAGGGGTGCACCCAGTTCTCCCCCGTCGGCGGACCCTGCTCCAAGCAGGTACGGGGAAGGCGCCTACAGATGGGCCTCAGGCACCTTCCGTAACCACGGGGCTCTTTCTAAAACACAACCACAGCACGACCCATGCCATGCACTAATTTTTACCAGGTCATTCTGCTTCTGTGGACGGCCAAGTCACTAAATGTCATCTGTGAGGCGGTCGTGGGGCTTCGAGGCCCCCGACAGAGTGCCCTCCACACGCCAGCGGGACCTGAGGACCCCAGGCTGAGGCTTTCTCAGAGCTGCATCAAGGTCCTTCCTCCTCCACCCTCCACCGTCCCTGCCTCCTCTCACTGCGTCAGACCAGCACGTGGCCCCGGGGTCCCGCCCTGACGCACCCCACGACCCCCGGCCCCCACGGCATCTCTCCCAGCAAACCTCTTCACTGCTCTTTTCACATCTGCTTCCTGATAACCCAAACCATTGGAGTCTTCATTTAACAACTGACATCCGTCTTATTCTGGCAAAAATCGCCACGGCTAAGCCTTACTTTGCAAGGTGTTCCAACGGACTGATTTCTCTCTGAACACAGGGATTACGCGTATCCTTCCTGATAAAAGGCACAATCATCCAATCACTCCCGTTAGACTGGACGGAGGTCCAAAGCAGAAATCAGTCTGTAGAAGCCTGACCCAACCATCCGCCCATTCCTAACGCACATCCTCACACAGCCCCTCATTTCACCCCCACGACGTGCACACACAAATTCGCACACACTGAGTTCTTTCCCGGTGCAACATCATATCCACTGTGCGTCCATTTCTGGCCTCTTAGCTGGCACTTTCTGATCCCCGGTCCACCAGGTGTAGCCTTCTGGAAGCGAAAAGTTGTTAAAGGACTACTTAAGTGAAGCCAACCGCTTAGTTTCAAAAACGTCGATCTTTTATTTCATACGTTGAGTTGTCTGGGCATCAAGGGGCTCTGGATTCAATAAGACCTTTGTTTGAAATCTAGATTTGCCGCTTGCTGGCCATACAAGCCAGCCACGGTCTCCTGACTCAGTTTCTCCATCTGCGAACAGGGCTATGCCACTGTCCTTACGGAGCCGTTTCAAGAATCTAACAATATAATTTGCACGTAAAACGCCTCACAATAATTGTAGCTGCTGTTACAGAGTGATGTGCAAATGCCATATGGCAAAGGGGGGGACACTTTTAGTGTCAGCATATACTCATATGGTCTTCAGGTCGGCCAGCGACGTGATGAAGAGGAAAAGAGCCACTAGGACTCTAGACCTCAGCTCCCCTCCCCCCTCAGGTTTGCCACTCGGGACACAGAAGTCACCGCTGAGCTGAGGGACACACCAGGGGAAAGGTACTTCCCTGCAGCACAGGGCTTTTTCTTCTTGTTCCGAGTAGAACTCGTTACTATTGTTCTTTATTACCGATTTCACTCCCCGCCCACTTTCAGAAAGGAATCGAGAAGATCCACATTAATAATGCATGGCCCCCCGAGTCACCTGGGGACAGGCCTCTCTGGCCAGCTGCTGGCTTGCTACTCACCACCAGCCCCCCCCCCCCCCCCCCCCCCCCCCCCCCCCCCCCCCCCCCCCCCC
>NW_024080890.1:547137-549320 GCF_003009895.1 Hyaena hyaena
CCGCCGCCCGCCTCCGTTCTGAGTCCTGTGTGACGCACAGCACTCTGGCCTGTCACGTACTGGTCTGCTCAGACCACCATCTAAGACGTACCCTACCTGCGACCCTTCCAGATACGCCAGACAGCAGCCTCTGGAGCCAGTCACTGAGAGCCTGGGCCCACCTCCCCAGCCACCCCGGCCTGCACCACCTCCCAAACACCCAGACACCTTCCCGAGATTACCAGCCCTCACACTCTGCTCAACAGAGATAATCAAAACATGGTGGACTCTTCTAACCTCTGAAAGGTAGGCGGTCCAAGGATGACTGGCCGCTGCGCCTGCCTAAAGCGCAGCGTTTTGAAATGAGGAATTCACAATTAATGTTAAGATTATTACAAAGCAGTTTTAGGAAGGGTAGATTAAGTCACAGATATTTCGCCTTACAACTTGAGATAACTCATTGGAAGCCTCAAACATTCTCTGGTTAACCAAACGTAAAACACATGAAATTTCTGAGCACTTGCTTTACAAAATGCAGTCCAACCTTATGGTAAGTCGGTAAGTCCGTTTCTCAATACAACTGAGTAACTAACGATCTCACCTTATACGCAACATTTAAAAAGAAATAGGCAAATGCAGCCACTCACCAGCAACGCTGTGGTCTATAAATATCAATCAGCCACAAGTTGTTACCAGTGAACTAGCAGAGTCCAGATAAGGCCGGGGAAACCACACTTTTGACCTAAGTGTGTTTTGACACTGATAGGGACTCGCTGCTAACAACGAAGGCTCCAGGTCTACACCCCAGACGGCCCTCTCGCGTCTCCCATGTGAAGTCAGGCTGCCAGGCAACAGAAAGTGTGCATTTCAGGGGTAAAATATGATTGCACAAGTGAACCAGACCCTCCTCCTCCAAAAACTCAGTAAATTTGGCTCTTCTCAAACACAACTTCTATTTTACATTTTCCCTGTGTATCAGGATTTCAGCATTTCCCTTCTTCCCCGATCTGACCACAGGTAACCACATGTGGACTTTCAGCAGACGCTGCGTTCTCAGAAGATGGGAGCCAGTAGCCCTCAGTTCAAATCTGGCCATGCTGATCTGTGACCTAACCTTCGCATGCACCAAGGCCTCTGTTTCCTCACACTACTCTTTTCCAAGGTTGAAGTGTGATCGGAGATACATCCCAAGGGCGAGCCCTGTGTACCAGGGTTAACCCTAATTAACACAGGAAGAGGAGTAAAAACGCACAGACCAGATCACTTTGGTGGATGCACTTTTTCTACTTTTCAAAATAAAGCAACTCTTTTGTTCCCCCAGTGCTGGCCCACAGACCTGTGTACGGGCCAGAAGCACTCGTGCGGGAGCCGAGCCTGCCGTGCGGGCCAGTCCACGGGCCAAGGGCAGCCTCCCGGCAGCGGCTGCTGGAATCCACACTCTGGCAATTGAAGTATCCCTCCTGCACCTTCCTTGACCATCCATCCTGCAACACTGACTTTCACGCCGCTCTCCCACCTGCTCCGGCCCATTGTTAAGACACAGACCTCTCGGGAGAGGTCCCCCGGGTGGGGCCCCACCCATGCGAGGTGAGCTGCAAACTCCCACCGAGCACAGCCACCATGCGTGCACACGACATCGAGGTCAAACATTAAGGTAACCATACCTTCCAGGGCCCAGAAGAGGCCCTTCCGGTTGTGAATGTCAATGCTATGTAGCCTCTCTTAGGAGTGATACAGGAATGAGCTGTAACAGACTAGTTCTGAAACCCTGAGGGGTCGTCAGGGGATGGAGTCGTGATGCCCTAGAGCAGGGGGAATGGCAGCAAGGAAGGGATCATATAAAACATGTTCAGAATCAGCCCGAGACCCCTCCTGAAACTTTTACACAGACCAAACACTGATGAGTGATCCCTACACAAGTACCATCAGCCTGCAGAGCGGTAGTGGGGAAGCAGACGGGGGTCTCTGGGTTTAGCACCAGCACCCTGGGCCCCCCCCAGCACCAGCACCCGGGACCCCCCCAGCATCAGCACCAGCACCTGGGCCCCCCCAGCACCAGGGCCCCCCTCAGCATCAGCACCAGCACCTGGGCCCCCCGAGCGCCAGCACCTGAGCCCCCCCAGCATCAGCACCAGCACCCGGCCCCCCAGTGCCAGCACCCGGGACCCTCAGCGTCAGCACCCAGCCCCCCCAGCGCTAGCACC
>NW_024080890.1:550828-595921 GCF_003009895.1 Hyaena hyaena
GGGGGCACGCGGGGGGGCACGCGGGGGGTCTGGGGGCACGCGGGGGGACTCAGAAGAACACGCGGGGGGACTCGGAAGAACACGCGGGGGGGCCGGAGGGACGCGGGGGGGGACGGGGGACACGTGGGGGACGCGGGGGGAGGGGGGCCCTGCCAGAGGTCGGTAACGGACGCTGGTGAATCCGAGGCGGCGGCGCACGTGGGGTGCAGGGTCAGTGAGGTGGGTCAGGGGGGCAGGACTGACGCAGGGAGGGGCGGGGGTGGGGACCACAGTAGTGTGCAGGGCAGGGAGCCCGCAGCTCAGGTGAGGAGACCCCCGAGTTTCCCCGGGCCCCCGGGGGGGCCCCCTCCCCCTTCCAGCGGGCACTGGGGTGTTTCCGGGCGGGAGCGCCTCCCCTGGTCCGGTGCATGTGGGGGTTGCCGGCCCCATTGGGGTTGGGTGTCCGCGTCTCCGTGGGCAGCATCCTGGGAGCCTGGGCTCGGGCTGCGCGCGGGGATACATTTCAGACCCACGTGAGGCGCCCTTTGACTTATTCATAGTTGGCACCAGGCTGGCAACACTGTATCCGCATTTGACCCGGGAGGAAGCTTCCCGGAACTGGATGGGGGCGCGTGGCTGTGACCCGCCGAGATGGCCACACCTCCAGGCCCGGGTCACTGCCCGCTCTGCCCTGCGTCTCCAGGGCACCGAGCCCTCCACGCAGCAGCTGCGGGGGCTGAGCCTGGACACGCCCAGGGGGGCGCTGCCGCGGGTGGGGGCGGGTCGGCTCCGCTCGCTTTCTCTGCTTGATGGTCTCGTGACCTGCCCCCAGTTCAGGTCCTCAGGTCCAGCGGGCCCTCCTTAACTCGGACCAGTTTCACTGGAAAACTATTTAAAATACCAAGCGCTGTCACGGTCAGCTGTGCCTTATTTTAAACCTCCTTCCAATTATTTCAGAAAATACTTGGACTAAAATAAAATAAACATGCGTGCACCTGTTCTACTCACAACTCCCTTAGCCTCGAAGAAGAAGTTCTGGTTTGCAGTGTTGGTGGAAATGTAATACTTGTAAAACCTTGGAGCCCAAACCACCCCGTCCAGTTTGCCGTCTGGTCCCACGGGTAAATTCCCAGATGTGCATACCAGCATGTTCTGACATACCGCACAGAATCAGAGAAGTCTGGAAACAACTCAGAGACACCTGGTTAAATATACTCCGGCATGTTCATTTAATATTCTCAATTTAGAACATTAAAAAATTAACATGGTAATTCTATATATGCTAATATTACAGAATTTCCAAGATTTGTACAGTTAAGAGAGAGTGATGGGGCGCATGGGTGGCTCAGTCTCTTAAGGATCTGACTCTTGATCCTGGCTCAGGTCCTGATCCCAGAATCATGGGATCCAGCCCTCTGTGGGGGACTCTGCTGGCAGCCCAGAGCCTGCTTGAGATTCTGTCTCTCTCTCTCTGTCTCCCTCCCCTGCTCACCTCTCTTGAAATAAATAAACAACAACAAAAAAATTTTTAATGGGAGTGAAATTTCAGGGTAATGCGTTTACAATGATCCATTTCCTGTATTAGAAAGCAATATATCCAGAAAACTGGACATATGCATATGTATACATCCAGAATCCTCCTGGAAGGGTAAACAGGGGACTTTTACCTGCTGCGCAGGGATTAAGTAAACTTTATTGTTGATGGGTAGTAATCTTTAATCATATACACACATTTTATAAATACTTAAAAAAAATTTTTTTTGTTATATTTATTATTGAGAAACAGAGACAGAGCATGAGCAGGGGAGGGACAGAGAGAGAGGGAGACGCAGAATCCGAAGCAGCTCCAGGTTCTGAGCTGTCAGCACAGAGCCGGATGCGGGGCTCGAACCCACGAACCATGAGATCATGACCTGAGCCGAAGTCGGAGGCTCAACCGACTGAGCCACCCAGGTGCCCCTATAAATACTTTTTAAAAAACTAATTAAAATATACTTCCTGTTTTAGACACTTGATGGCCACTTAACAGTTATGTTGAACTTTTAGATCAGCTCAAAGATACTGTTTTTGTCTCAACAGAATAAAGCATCATCAATATAATCTGTATCCAGATAGAATCTGTGATCTTTCAGACCTCAGCTATGAGGAACTTGCATCTGGAACAAGTCAGTGGAGCAGAGTAGACATTTAAACATAACTTGGAAGTCAGCCAACCAGCCCCTAACTGCTTCCCGAGCACGTGCTCCGAGCGAGGGGCAACGTGTCACCCCTAGAATGTACTGCTTTTCCTATCCCTGTGCATTATTTCACCTACTTCGCGAAACAAAGCGAAGACTGAGCTGGAGATTACTGGCACCTATTTTACCTTTGCAGAGACTGGGGCACAGCGAGGCTCTGTGTCTCCCCCGTGGGGACCTGGCAGCCCGGCTCCAGACCTTGACCCCGCCTCAGCGCCCAGGCTCCTCCGGACCCCAGAAACAATGGTTTCTGTGCTGGGGACACACTCGGGTCCCCAGCCGTCTGAGCTCAAATGGGAAAGAAAGGAGGAGACTTACCTAGAGGAGTAGATTGGCACAAATGTGCCAAAAGAGGGGCTTCCTGGAGGAATGAAAAGAAGGAAGTGGCATTTGAGTACCTACCACGTGTGAGGCACGTCCTGGGAGAGGGTCTCCCACTCAGTATTTGCTCTAAATCTCAGAACCAACTTGCTTGATCCCACTTCACAGGCGAGAAAACGAGAGCCCAGGAGCTGATCCAGACAGCTGCCTCCTCCGAGCCTAGAAGCAGTCTCTCCAGTCGGCAGGGCCTCTCTGGTCGGCGTCAGGCCCTGCCCAAGGCCCGCGCAAGTGCAGGGACGCAGCGTGGGCTCCACGTGGGTCCAGATGGAGGCAGCTTCCTGGACCCGAGCGTCAGGCTGTTGCCACTGCCCGGGGAGCTGACAGCCAAGGCTCAGAGCTAGCCTGTGACCTTGGACAAGGACGTGGTCCACTTGGGTCTTAGTTCCCTTTCCTGTGAAACAAAGAGGTCCCCACCCCAGACCTCCCTGATCCCAAGATGTGCCAAAAGGACCAGGCTGTGGAGCCAATTCAGGTGTTTTTAAAAGCCTAAGGCAGGGGCGCCTGGGGCGCTCAGACGGTTAAGCGTCTGACACTTGATTTCAGCTCAGGTCATGATCTCACAGGTCATGGGTTCAAGCCCTGCGTCGGGCTCTGTGCTGACAGCTCAGCGCCTGCTTGCGATTCTCTGTCTCCCTCTCTCTCTCTCTCTGCTTCTCCCCCACTCACACACCCTCTCTCTCTGTCAAAAACAAATAGACTTTAAAAACAGGGCTTCTACAGGGGCAAAATCCCTACAAAGGACTGTTCACGGCAGAGAGACCAGAAGTCCTGGGAGGCGCTGAGCACCGGCTCCGAGGTGGCTGTTGAACTGTGTCCGGCGTGCATGTCCTGAGTCAGACAAGATGCTTGACATCCATCCGTCAGATGTCAAATGTCAGTAGAGAATACAAGTGGGGGCACCAGACAGAAGCCCGGCCTGATCAGCCTGGAGGTCAAAGTCAAGGTCACAAGAGCAGGTGAAGCCAGTGCTTAGCCAAGGACAGACCTTGGGCAAACATCCGGCCCATGGGACAGCCCTCTGTGCAGGGGTGAAGCCCTGCTGTGGTTCAGGCTCACACCGGCTCTGAGGGTGGTGCCCCCCGTCTGCCACGTAGGGATGACAGTAACTTCCAGATGTGGTGGCCGAGCTGTGGGCACTGAGGACCTGTGACCTGAGCACAGGGCCTGCTCTGACGAGAGCCACCCAGCTGACAGCCGCGGGCTGTCGCCGGCATCCTTACACAAGTCGCTGGGTAGAGTCAGGGGTGCCAGGCAAGGAGGGAGGGCACTGGGCCAAAGGGCGGGCCAGGGCTTGCAGACGGGGAGCTCGGAACCAGCCAGTGAGGCGCAGCCTGAAACCCTCCCTGCGCAGCCCCAGGCGGCGGAGCGGGCGTGGTACCCGCAGCACAAACGTTCATGGCCACACGCCCCTGACAGGCAATCTTGGCTCCAAGCCTCGGTCAGCTGCTGTGAGGTCTGAGACCCCAGCTGCCCAGTCCTGTCCTTGCCATCCCTTGCAGGCATTACGACACCCCTCGAGCCCTTGTGCCCTAACCCCACGCCCTGAGTTCTCCTGGAGGCCCCCCCTGACCCAGGTACCTGCAGGAGACCTCGGCCTGCCCCTTAGAAATGGGGCCTGACCAGGGCGCCCCCCGGGGGCCGCACCCAAGTCTGCAGGCAACGGCGGGCGTCGAGCGTGCCCCCGGGTCGCCGAATCAGGAAAGTGGTCCAGGCTCCTCATGAAGGTGGGAGCACTGCCCTGGCAGGCTCTGCGCACAGGGTGGGCTGGCAGGAATCTCACGGTAAGCGTGACCTCGCAGTGGAAGCCCTCCCTCCCTCTCACCGCACCCCCACCCAGACACACGCACACTTCACTGTTTTTCTTTGCACAGAATGCTTTCAAATTGTCTCTAGAATTCAAAATAAGTGAATATGGGCCCCCCCGGGGGCTCAGTCCGCTGGGCGTCCGACTTCAGCCCAGGTCATGATCTTGCAGTTTACGAGTTTGAGCCCCGCATCAGGATAAATACCGTTTCTACAGTTCACCTGTTCAGATCTGGTATTTCTAAGGCACATAGGAGAGCCCGCACCCAGCTCGCAGACCTACTGTGCATCTAGTTCCAGAAAAGCAAGAAACGGAGGCACCCAGTACTGCTAGTGGTGGGCTCCAGGAAACACTTCCAGAAGAAACGACCCAGGGTGTTAGTGTGCAGGGGAGCAGGGCCTCCATGGCTTGTGGGGGGCTGGGGGCACTACGTGCTCAGGCATAGACACAGATCCTCACGTGATCTGATGGGGAATAAAATATTCTAAAATCCTCAGTACTCAGAGTAACAGAACAAGAGTTGTTTCTGGAAAGAGAGGCACGGGTAAGTGCCCCTGGCCACGGGCCTGCACGCCACCTCTCCCTGTGTCCTCCCGCGGTCGTGCCCTGTGTGTCATCTCTTCTTGTACGGACACTAGTGGCCTCTTTAAAGACCCCACCTCCAAACACTGTCATGTTCAGCACGCGTTGAATACAAGACATAACGTATGCATCTGGGGGTGTCGGCCCCCCACACAGCCCATACATACGCCTTCTCTCTCTCGTTTTTATTTTGTGCCATAAACACGTATTACTTATGTAACACTGGAAGGTATTCCAAGTTCATCTGCGCCTTACAAACCCCAGGACGCCAGCGCGGGAGAGCCGTCACCGGCACACCGTCCGTGAAAGCAGGAGCGGGCTCACGCGGAGATGCTGGCTGGCGGGGTCGGGGAGCAGCCGGCTCTGTGACACCCACCTCTGCTGGGGCTCGGCGGGCACTGCCACCTTTGGGGAGCAGGATCTAAGGGGACCTTGGAACCTCAAGGGAAAGGGAAACAAGGTCAAAAGTCACAACAGTCTGATCCCGCTGTCTGTCTGGGGATCGTCATCCACCGAGAGAGTCTCAGCACCTGCTGACCCGGTGAGTCAGGACAAGGACACCATGATCACAGGGTTGGAACCGGGACACCACGATCACAGGGTCAGAACAGGGACATCGCAGTCACAGAGTCAGAACGGGGACACCGTGGTCACAGGGTTGATGATGGGGTGACAACGGCCACCACCTGCTGCATGTCCCCCACATGCCACATTGTTCTAATAACACTATGAGGCACGGAATGTCGTCCTATCTCCAGGGGAGGAAACTGAAGACAGAGAGGCTAAGTAGCTTTCCTGAGGTCACACAGCCTGGGAGTGTCAGGACCCAGTGGCAGCAGGTCAGGTTCATTCCCAGAACATCAACAGGATGCCTACTTGGGATACAGGCCCGACCCATCTCTGACCCGCCCTCCTGGGGACATGCACGCTCCTGGCTCCTTCTGCGGCCCCTCCTGCAGTGGCCGGATCCCTGCTGACTCCCAGCCCCGCAGCTTGTGACCTTGGTGTGTCTGAGCTCTGGAGCAACATGGGATCCGAATTCCTGGTGCAAAGTCGTCTTGCGCATGAAATGAGAGGCTAGTGGGAAGCATCCCTGCTGTCGCTGCCACGAGACCTGAGCACACACAGCGCCGGCCTGCTGCCCGCCCCCCCCCGCTGGGGGCTCCCAGCGTGGAGCGGAAGCTCCCTCCTGGGGATCCAGCAACCGCCGGCTCGTACCACTGTCTACAGGTGTGGGCCACCCCAACACCGGACAATCTACAGCCAACATCCCGCTAATTAGATGGCGGGTGGAGGGCTGAGAATGAGGCCCCTCTTATGGCCAACCCACATCCAATCCAATGGGCTGCGTCATGGCAATGCTGTGGTCTCAAGCACACTCTTGCCCTGACGAAGGTCGGCCTTGAATCCGTAAGATGTGAGTGTGGACCAGGAACGTGGGGCCTCCCCGCGAGGTAGGACCCTCACCTCCACGGAGGCACCCTCACCCCCCACCCTGACCCCCTGACCACCCTGACCAGGGAAGAGCTGCTCACTGGGTGCCTTGTGCCCGTCTCCTCTGCTCACCCGGCACATGCCTGCACTCTTGGGCTTGGCTTTGACCGTCATTACTCAGGAAAACACGGGCTGAGTCGACACTCTTCCAAGGAAGACAGCCAGACGGCCAAGCGACACAGGGAAAGATGCTCAACGTCACTCATCGTCAGGGATGCACAGCGAACCCCAGTGAGATACCACCTCACACCATCAATGGCTCACATGTGCATGAAATAACAGGCGTTGTGAGGGTGCAGAGAAAGGGGAACACGCGCTGTTGGCGTGAAGGCAGTGGTGCAGGCACTTTGAAGGACAGTGTGCAGATTCCTCAGAAATTAAAAATAGGGGCACCTTGGGGCACCTGGGGGCTCAGTCAGTTGAGAGTCTGACTTCAGCTCAGGTCATGGTCTCACGGTTCGTGGGTTCGAGCCCCGCACTGGGCTTGCTGTCAGCACAGAGCCCACGTGGGTCCTCTGTCCCCGCTGTGTCCCTCCCCGCTGGCACCCTCTCCCTCTCAAAAATAAATAAACATTGAAAAAAAGAGGGAAGCCTGGGTGTTTCAGTTGGCTAAGCATCCGGCTCTCGATTTCAGCCTGGGTCACGATCTCAGGGTTGTGGGATCGAGTCCCGTGTTGGGCTCTGTGCTGACAGTGCAGAGCCTGCTTGGGATTCTCTCTCCCTCTCTCTGCTCCTCCCCTGCCTATGCTCGCTCGCTCTCTCTCTCTCTCAAAATAAATAAACATTTTTTAAAATAGAACTACCCTACAATCCAGCAATTCCACTACTGGATTTTTACCCAAAGAAAATGAAAACACTAATTTGAAAAGGTATGAGCACCCCTGTGTTTATAGCAGCAGCATCTCTATAACCAAATTATGGAAATAGCTGAAATGTGCGTGAAGTGATGTGGTACATATATATATACACACAATGTGTCCATACACACAATGGAATATCACACAGCCATCTAGAAGAATGAAATCTTGCCATTTGCAATGACGTGGATGGAACTAGTTTCTTACGCTAAACAAAAGTCAGTCAGAGAAAGACAAACACCATATGATTTCGTTTAGATATGAAACCCAGAAAACTAAAGAAGGAAGCAAACACCGAAACAGACTCATGAATACAGAGAACAAACTGCTGGTTCCCAGCGGGGAGGGGTTGGGGGGCAGATGAAATGGTGGTGAGGGTGAAGAGGCAGAACCTTCCAGTTACAAAATAAGTGAGCCACGGGGAAGAAAAGTACAGCGTGGGGAACAGAGCTGTGATACCGAGATAACGGGGTGCGTGTCAGATCGCTCCGTCGGGCTCCTGAAGCCGACATGGACGTTTGCCGACTGCACTTGGGTAATTTAAGCAGCAGCAGCAGCACCAAGAAGGCCGTGTTACGAGGCTTGTGAACTTCCTGCTCCAAACAGGCTGCGGCGCCCTTCCAAGCCCCAGGCCTGTCCGGGCCCCTATTCGCCAGGACGGGGAGCGGGGTCCCCGCCTCCAGCCACCGGCTGAAGCGCCCGCATCCACGCGCCTGGCCTCCACCTGCCACGCAACAGGGCCCCTGCGGTCCCGCCCCAGCAGGCATCTTCGCTGTGCAAGGCAACACCGGGAGGCCACCCGGTGCCACACCTCCTCCGTGGTGGCCCTCAGGCCCCGGGCGCAGGCAGCCCCTGACAGCTGGCCCCCCAGCCCCGCCTGCCAGTGGCACAAGAGCCCCAGGACTGTTGCACTGCTCCGCCGAGGGGTGGGGGCCGGGGAGGGGGGTCCTGGGCTGCTCTTGCAATTCGCTTTGGCCAACGGGACAACAGCAGAGGTCATACCAGCCGTGACCACAGCTTAAACGCCACCTGAAAACATCTCGAATGATCCATCTTATGTTATGTGTATCTGACCACGATTCAACACAAAGGAATCCGTAGCTTTAAAAGGACTTGCTGCGGCCCCACCCTGTGAACGGCGCGTGCGGCTGCTGAGAGGCGTCGAGCGCTGTCCGGAGCGCCTGCCCCACTGACCAGTGTGGGAAGTGTCTCACGGAGGCAGTGCCGCCACACAACCGGGCGGCACCACACAACCTTGTGAAGGGGCCAGAGCATCGCGAGAGGACGGCGGGTGAGGGGCCAGTGCCGGAGCCCAGGGCAGCCCAGCCCCCGGCACCCGGCCCTGCACACGCACGTGCACACACATCACATGCACACCACACACACACGACACACACCCCACATACACACCCCACATCACACACACATGCACACACCACATATACCACACACACACGGATGCCCGTTACACACATACTACACACACTTCCCATACATATCCACACATACTACATCACACACACACACACACACACACACACACACTGCTCCTGCAAAGGTGCAAGAAACAGCCCTGGAGCCAAAGCCTGGGGCCGCGTCCAGCCCTGACCCCAGGGGGCCCTGCAGCCTCACCGAAATCCCGGCCGTAGCAGTAGCTGCTGTCCAGTGGGAAGGTGACGCCCGGGTCCCCGCTGGGACCTGCCTGCATCCCTCTCGCCCCACCCCGAACCTGTGGGGTCGCAAGGTCATCCCAGGCCACAGGTGAGAACAGTGAGACAGGCGTCCTGTCCTCACACCCAAGGCCCAGATCGGGGCCCGTGTGACGGTGACGCCATCTGACGTGAACGGCCGTCGAAACGCACAGAGTGCTCTCCCCGCCCCCCACCCCGGGTCAGACCATCTGGGCTGAGAGTTCAGGACCGAAGCCCGCGGGACCAGTATCTATCCCCCTGCAGAGTGCTTGCTGGCCCACTTCCAGGACACGGCCCCGTGGTCGAGCCGCGAGGCTATGTCACGAGCAGTGGACCGTCCCCGTGGCCCCCACAGGACCCCCCTTGCCTGAGCACGAGTGATCTTGCCGGCCCCCAACATGCCCCCCGGCAACCTCGACTCTACCTGCCGTCTCTACGGATGGGGCCCTCGGAGCACTCGCATAGGCAGTGGCCGTACCATGTGAGGGCCACGTCCATCCCAGACCCCGGACCCGCTGCGTGGGGCTGCCCCCTCCCTTCCCTCCCTCTCTGGTTACCAGCCGCCGGGGAAGGACCTGTGGAGAGGGGGCCGTGGGGAGGAAGTGAACCATCCCCGGTGCCCCCCTCCCCTGCTGTCCATGCCGCCCCCAGAGCCCACGGCCCCTGAGGCCACGGCAGGCATTCTCCTGGTGACCGCAGTCTGGGGATGGTGGGTCCGCATCTAGACCACGGGGAGCACCGCAGGAGCCCCGGCGCTTTCTCCCAAGCATGTCTCCGTGGCTGACGTGGCTCCAAGGTCCCCTCCTTGGGGGGGTCAAATGCGACAGCCGCTCAGAGCCCTGTCCCTTGCATGCAGTCAGACCTCAGGTTAAAATCTCCCGTCACTGGGGAGGCATCCTGAGCAGTTTCATTTCCGTGGACTTTACCGAAAGATAAGTTCTCATTGACCGAACGTGCCCTCCGGACACACCACAGGCGCCACAGAGGAAGTGGCGGGAGGGCTCCGGGACGCCAGCTCCACGCCCATCAGGGTTAAATGCAGGCCCTTTGCTCTGTTTCAGGCGATAAATCACATGGCGCCCCTCACCTGCCCCTGCGTCCCCGCCTGGTGACTGTCACTACCCCCTGTCCCTGCCCAGTGTCTGTCACTCCCCCCGTGTCCCCACCTGGCAGCCGCCACTCCAACCTGGTTTCCGTAATGAACGCCTGGGCCTCCCGCGCAGTGCGCCACAGCCGTAGGCGCCCACCCCGGGCGGGGCCACCACAGAGGGCGAGGGCTGGTGACGTCTCTCCGCACCTGAAGCAGGGGCCCCACAGCCTGCCGGCCGAAGCCCCTCAGCCCGGCGACCGGAGCCCCTGCCTGTCCCGCGGGACGTCCTGAGCACAGAAGCTGAGGGAGGCTGGAGCGCCAGCTTTCTCCGGGAGCTTCCATCCCAGGCCAGCTGGGGGGCGGGGACAGGAGGGACCAGGTGGGGGTGGGGGATGGGGCAGGAGGTCAGGAGGTGAAGGAGGGAGGGGAGACAGGGGAGATGGGGGACGGGGCAGGTCAGGAGAGCAGGGGACGGGGGGGAACAGGGGAACAAGGGAAGCAGAGAGGGGGTGGGGGCAGGGAACAGGGGCGGTAAACGCGGGGTGCAGCCCACGCTGGCCACTCTGTCTCAGCTCCGGTTTTTCTGGGGAACGTGTGCCACGCGGCCGTCCGCGAGGCGGGGAGAAGAGGAATCTGGCCCCTGGATTCCTCCCCGCCCCCCAAAGCAGACGCTGCGCTGTAAGCACCTCGGGGTCACCTCCGCCACGGAGAGCCCCTCATGGCGGTCACCCCACTCCTGAGGGTTGGGCGAGTGGACAAATCAGCCATCCCGGGACACAGGGAGAGGGCGGCGTCCCCCCCCCCCCGGGGGAAGAGGCGTCGGGAGGAAGCACCCCGGCCTCGCCCGGGACTGGGAGGGACGGACGGATGGACTGCGGTGTTTTGTTAGGCAGCCCAGGGAGCCTGTGGTCTGCGTGGTCTGTCCTCCGCCTCCCTCCGCTGTGCTCCGTGCTCAACGGCCCCCACTGCGCCTGCCTCGTCTCCCCGCAGATCACCTGCTGACGGAGCGCCGACAGACAGCTGGACCGTCAGGGCGAGGCCGGTGGGCCGGGCAGAGGGACGCGTTCCCCTCGGCCCACTCTTAGGACCCTCCCTCTGACCTAACGGCTGTGCACAGACCCCAGAACAGCTCTCCCCAACTAAGTGTCAACCTTTCCACTGCCTCTCAGTCCGGCCAGGTACCGAGAGCCATGGTGGCAGGTCTGGCGCTTCGTGGCCATGCGCCCAGGACAGGGCTGGTCTGCTTTCACGCTCGCGCACGTCTCCGTGTGGCTCACTGCAAGTTAACAGAGGAAGTGAAATTGTGGACGGGATATTTGAACCACTCAAGGACTATTGTCAAGCAGCTTAGAAGCAATCTTTTGCAGAAACTGAAATGCAATTATAAAGATAATTCGATCTATTTACTAAGACAATCAACACCGCTGTACTGGTGTCGGCTTCCATCAGTGTCTCAGTAAGAAATCCTCCTTCTCCAGCCTCCAGCTGAGCGGTGAGCGGGCCTCCGTCTCCCCGCTGCCCTGCGATCTCACTGCAGCAAGGCTTCCCCCCACCCTCCCGCCACTCTGCCCACAGCCTGGCCCTGCCTCCTCCTCAGCCCTCCCGGCTCCGGCTCCGGCTCCGGCTCCGACTCAGGCTCCAGCTCTGGCTCCGACTCGGGCTCCAGCTCGGGCTCCGGCTCTGGCTCCAGCTCTGGCTCTGGCTCTGAATCAGACTCCAGCTCCGACTCAGGCTCCAGCTCCGGCTCCGGCTCTGACTTAGGCTCCGGCTCCGGCTCCAGATCTGGCTCCAGCTCTGGCTCCGGCTCCGAATCAGGCTCCAGCTCCAACTCAGGCTCCGACTCAGGCTCTGGCTCCAGCTCTGGCAGGAGTGAACACGTGCCCCTCTGAAACAAACTGCAGATGTCTGCAAACCGCTTCCATCCTCGCTGGGCCTGCCTCCTGGGTTTGAATCCTGGCTCTGCAGCTTCTGGCTCTGTGACCTCAGGTAGGTTTCTTAACCTCTCTGTGTCTCAGTTTTCCCATTTCTTTTTTTTTTTTTTTTTTCTAGGAGAGAGAGAGAGACAGCGTGAGCAGGGGAGGGTCAGAGAGAGAGGGAGTCACAGACTGAAACAGGCTCCAGGCTCTGAGCTGGCAGTCAGCACAGAGCCCGACGCGGGGCTCGAACCCACGAACCGCGAGATCATGACCTAAGCGAAAGTCGGACGCTCAACCGACTAAGCCACCCAGGCGCCCCATCAGTTTTCCCATTTCTAATGAAACGTCTACCTCTCAGGAGTGTTGTGAGGATCAATAAGTATCAGGTCAACAGGGCCTGCGGGACTCCTGGCGCGGGCTGTTGGATAAAATCAGCTGTGCGGCAACACTTAGTGACTCAGTGATCATCACCTCTATCAGCTCTCCTCCTTCCTCATTATGGAAGATTAGGGATTGTTTTTAGGATTTGAATTATTTATGGGTTTACCTGTTCAACTTCATAAAGCAGTCATTCTAGAAAGGTGGACCCCAGATCTGCCCCAGGCAAGACGTGACATCAGGAAGCGAGCTTTGCAACCTCACCCCAGACAGGTGCGATTGAGAAGTCCAGGAGGGGCCCAACGTTCTGTGTCCTGACAAGTCCTTGGCCGGATTCTGACAACCGATGAGTCTGAGAACCACTGCCGTGAAGGCTCCGCCTTTCAAAATAAATCCAAATAAATCCAGCAACCTGAGCTGCAAGGATTGCATGTGAGAAGGAGCAGAAATGTCTACGTCCCCTCTTCCTGTGCTGGACACGAGGGTGTATTTATTACCACAGACGGCGTCCTCAGCCCGACCAGGCCCAGGCTGTGTGCCCCGGGGCTGCCGGAACCCAGTACAGACAGGGCAGAGCCAGCAAGTTCTGTTCTCTCCCGGGTCCGGGGTGGGCGGGGCTGGTTTCCCAGGCAGATGCCAGGAAGTGATTTGGTCCAGGCCCCTCTCCTGGCTTCTGGGGGCTCCTGGGCTGGTTGCTCAGGCTCTGACTCTGGAGCTGAGCACAAGGTGCATGCCTCCCACTGAGAAGGGTTTGACTCCTGGGTCCTAGGTTTGAGCCCAGCACGCAGCCCCCTCAGCCCCGCACGGGCACGTGGTGGGAGCCTCCCGGCCTCCGGGGACCAGGTAACAGCGCAGCCACAGACCTTGCAGGGCTGTTCCCGGGCCCAGGGCTTGTCTGTCGCTGGCCCCTGTCCCAGAGTGTCACACAGCCCGCAGTGAGGGTGTTGTCCCTGTGGAAGCGCACGTCTCATTTTATTGTGGAATTTGAAACGATAGTCATATCTGTTTCTCAGAACCTAGAACCCAATTTATAAACTGCCTTTAGAAAAATAAAATTATGGCAAAATCATATTTGCTCCTGAAGACATCGTTATCTTTTTTTAAAATTTTATTAATGTTTATTTTTGAGAGAGAGAATGACAGAGCGTGAGCAGGGGAGGGTCAGAGAGAGAGGGAGACACAGAATCTGAAGCAGCTCCAGGCTCCGAGCTGTCAGCACAGAACCCGACACGGGGCTCGAACCCACTAATCGTGAGATCATGACCTAAGCCAAAGTCAGATGCTTCACTGACTGAGCCACCCGGGTGCCCCAAAAAATGGGCATTAAAAATTTTTTTTCAATGTCTTTTATTTATTTCTGAGAGAGAAAGACAGAGTGAGCATGGGAGGGTCAGAGAGAGAGGGAGACACAGCATCTGAAACAGGCTCGAGGCTTCAAGCTGTCAGCACAGAGCCCGACACGGGGCTCGAACCCATGAACCATGAGATCAGGACCTGAGCCGAAGTCGGACGCTTAACTGACTGGGCCCCCAGGATGCCCCAGACATCAGCATCTTTAAAGTGATTAATGCATTCGCACAATCAGAGAGGGAATCTGGTACAGAAGGAAACAGGGTGCCTTTTCAGGTTCAATGACAAACGTTCTGATAAAGAAAGTGAACAGGCCTTTGGTCCCCCGACGTGTGTCTGTGGACGTGAGGAGTAGGGCTCCTGATGTCTGCTGGACGTCAGCGCCGCCCCCTGTTCTGGGACCATGTCAGGGTCACTGTCCTCTGGTCCCACTGGAGCCTGGGGGGTGGGGGTGGGGGGGAAGGCTGAGGTGCACACCCCAGGCTGACGCTGCCTCCCTCCCCCACACCTGCAGCCCACTGGGCCCAGCTTCTGTCCCAGGGCCACCCTGAGGGACTGGGGCCTTGACCCTACACTGAGGGGGCCTGGCCCACCTGTGAGCACGCCGCACACTCACTTCGAGGCCAAGGAAATGATCTGACAAGACAAATGTGACCCAGCTGGGCCGCAGCTTTGTGCCGGTGGGACCAACCAGCCCCAGAAGCCCCAGCGGCTGGGCTTGCATGGGGCACCCGGGGACCCAGAGGGACAGGCAGGTGTGGACAAGGTGCAGCTGTGGAGACAGGGAGAGAACTTTGATGTGTCCCTCCCATCAGAGCCGGGAGGTCGGCGCGCCAGGCCTCAGGGAGCTTCGTGAAGAGGTGCAGAGAGGAGCCCGTGGGGTCCGGACCCACCTGGGGCTCAAGAAGGGCACCATGTAGAAGCGGCATCACCCAAGCCCAGAGGAGGGCCTGTTGGAAATGTGTTCACGTCCACACCGCTGGCTCCCTATTTCCTGAGCTGCTTCCAGAGCACTCCGTGTAGATGCCGGTGGCCTTGGGGGAGGAGGAGGGCTTTACCGGATATGCTTGCCCAGCACCTCTCCATTTCCAGGAATGTTTGGGGGGTGGGGATGGGTCAGAACGTGCCAGAAGAGTTGTTTCCATGAGACAAATTACCTGGGGCCCCTGCACACACACGAAGGGGCAGTTTAGGACAATGCGGATTTATTCCCTCACATTCCGGACGCTGGAAGTCCAAGGTCAAGGCATCGTGGGGCGGGGCCCTTCTGAAGGCTCCGGAAGGATCCGTCCTGCCTCATTCAGCTCTGGTGGCTCCAGGGCCCCGGATTGTGTCACGTCACCCGCTCCGCCTCCAACCCCGCCTGGCTTCTCCCTGTTTCTCGGGCTTCGCTCGGCCTCCCCACGAGGACACAGCGCTGGATCAGGGCCCGCCCCGCCCCAGTGTGAAATCATCTTCACTCACTACACCTGCAGGACCCAGGTTCTACCTAAGGTCACAGTCACAGGTACGGAGCTCAGGACCCTGACAGGGCTCTTTGGGGACGGCATTCAACCCACAGCACCCGACACATCACGGACTCAGCAGGACCCCGGCCTATCCTGGCCCGGGCGTCGTGAGCCAGGTGCAGTCTCTCTGGGTGACGACAAAGGCAGGAAGTGCCAGGGCCTGGGGCCTGTCTAGGTCTCGGAGCTGCCTTGGTGCAGTTCTCAGCTGGGGGAGGGGCTGCATGGGACACAGTCTATGAGGCCCACGCGTGCCTCACCCTGAACACACGCCCAGTGACGAGCTGCAGGACGGCCGTGGGTGATCCGTGTTCCCGTGCTCCCCACCCTCCCTCTCGGCGGGGGGTGCTGGCACCGTGCCCCCAGGCTGAGCGGTCCCCTGTCCCTCCTGGTCCCGCCCCCGGGCCTCTGCCTTGCTGAATGTCAACTCCCGGGGCACCTGGGTCTGCTCGCAGCCCCCGAGCCTGGACATCTGAGTCATCCGACTCAGGTCAGCGAGCAGAGGCGGCCAGCAGGGGCTCGCCCTGTGGCCCCCAACTCGGGGCCCTGAGGGACACACCGGCGACTGGATGGGGCCGGGCGGTCAGAGAGGCCCTTCGAGGTCAACCCTGAACTTCTCGGGAAGTGTCCGCCTGCGTGGCTGTGAGGGAGCACTTGTTCCCGCTTAAAGGAAAGCACCTGGAGGAAGCCACACCGCGGTCCCCGGAGAGCACGGTCCCAGAGGAGCACGCACGGGGCAACGGGCAAAACAGAAACAGCGGCTGGATTACATCATCCCCCCAGGGACCCCCTGAACGTGCGTTAGCAGAGGAGGCGGCAGCAGGGGGCTGGCGGGAGGGGCCAGCGACTCTGGATTAAGCCTGTTGGCATCACTTCAAATATCATATTTGACATTTGAGAAGATCTCCAAGGCACGGGGCTGACTGTGAGGACAGATACGAGTGCGAGCTGTCCTACAGCGTCATTTAGGGGGGCTCATCCTGCAGAGCACTGCACATGCTGGGTGGGCTCATCTCAGGAGACCTGGACAGACGCGGCCCCCGCCCCCTCCCGTGTCCCCCTCCCCAGTGCCAGAGGGAGCGGGCTCGGGATGGGGCGGAGAAGGGGGGCCTGAACTCACAACCGACCCAGCCACTCAGGTGCCCCTCGTCTTTAAATTGTTACAAGAATAGATTTCTGTGCCACTTGGGTAATTAAAAACTTGTTTTTCGGTTTTGTTTTTCACGCCACAGCATTTCCCAAAGCACGATAAACCAACCACCACAAAACCAAAAAGAAAACGGTGCAAGGCAAGCGCAGAGAGCGCGTTTCGGTTAAAGAAGCGCGAGGAATGGGAGGCGAAATCATGGGGGACGAATCTGTACGTTTTCCGGCAGCTACGGGAGAGAGGCCCACGGCGACGTGGGTTCTGGTTCCGTCCACGTGGTTTTGGCTAAAGAGGAGAACGTGCTTTTCTTCTGGAACCGAACCGGAAGGTTCCACGGCGGGTGGTGGGAGGGTCCCTGGGGAAAGACGGAGGGCGCTGCACATCTCGGGTCCCGGCCCCGCCCCGAAGCCGAGGACACCCCGCGGGGACTGTGGCAGCTGCTCCCTCGGGCGCCGGGACCGCTGGAGGCTCAGGAGGAGCTCCTCAGGGGACACGGCAGCAGTGACACATGTCTGTGTCCGTATCACATGACGTGCGTCCGTGTGGACGGCGGGAGCACACGCCTCCCGCAATCGCTGGCGGATGTCCCAGGTCGTTACTTTCACGCTCTCGTTTTACATGTGAGGAACCAGGGCTCCAAGAACAGACACAACTTGCCTAAAATGTCCCTGGCGTGAGTGGAGAGCGGGATCTCTCGAACCCAGGACTGGGCAGGTCTCCCCGCGATCCGTCTCCCGGGAGAAGAGCTGCACCCTCCCCTCCCCCCCCACCCCGCCCAGGCGCTGCTCCAGGCCACTGGAGCTGTCTACACCCGGGTCTACACCCGGGCCACCTGGACATTCTCCAGCACTGCCCAGGGACTCAGGGCCACACAGGCCACCAGCATCCTGTGGGTGGAGGGAGCCTCTCACACCCCAGATGGGGGACAGAGATTAGGGGGCTTGCTCCAGGGGCCCCAACTACAACCACAGGAAGAATTCCGAGGGAGCAAACCCACACCAGCAGGGAGAGGGTGTGGCCGCTGGGGCAGCTGCTGATGCCCAGGGGGAGGGCGCAGGGGGCTCCGCCCCACGGGGGGCACCCCGTGCCCGGTCACCCTTGCTGGTCCGGGTGTGACAGCGGAGCAGGCCTGTCCCCTCCCTGCCTCGGCCCAGAGTGGGGGACGCAGCAAATAAGTGCTGTGCTCCCTGGGGGGTGGGGGGGCTGAATTCTAACTCTGGTGCCGGGAAACCCCCTCCCCCCCAGGGAGAACGCTTATCGTGTAAAATACACACGACATTTGCCACTTTAATCATTCCTGCTGTGCCCATCCCTGGCGCAGTGGCCAGCACCGCGGGCCTTGGGCCGGGTGGCTGCGCGCAGGGTCCCCGGCACCTCGCTCTGCTGCCTGGGGGCTCGGGGACTGCGCTGAGCCCAGGCACAGGGGCTCCCCGCTGCCCCCGCAGCAGTGCTCACATCTGCCCACTGGACTCCACACAAGCCCTGACTTTTGAACCTTCAAAGAGAAAAGCAGTAATGCCCAACATGGAAATCTTTTGTTGTTGCTGAGAGGGATACCGGATCATGAAAGAATAAAATCCTGCCAGAGAGAAGCGAAGCCCACACTAGTCACTCTGACTGGGAGGAGATGAATTGTATTTGTAACCTGCATAGGGATGCAACTTTGGAAGAGCTGAGCATCCCCCCCACACACCCCCGCACCCCCTCCTCCGCTTTGCCCAGAGGCCACAGCAGCAGTGCTCCCAAAAGAGGGGGGGGGAGGGCCAGGGTTCCCCTCCATGCAAGGGGACGGCCTCTGGGTCCTCGAGACACACAAGCCTTGCCCTCCCTCTTGGGGCTCACATTTGTGAACGCTTCCCGGTCTCTCTGACGTGTCTGTGTCTGCGTGGCCCGTCTGTGTCCACGGAACACAAACACGACAGAGGAACCCAACCGTTCTCAATCTCACGGCGATCTCCCACCTTCTCACCTGTTTTGCAAGCAAGCGTTCATTAAGCACCCAATGTATACAGGGTGTGGAAGGTACAATTCTGAAATGGACTCAAGATTCTCACTCTGGGGTGCACACCCCTTCCCCCCATGGCCCCCCAAGCCCTTCGTGTCGGTGCTGCTAGGAGGTGCTGCTGGCGTCATTAAGGCCCCGAACCACTGGCCTCTGGTGGGGGAGATGACCGCAGTGGCTCAGCCCAAGCACAGCGCCCTTTATGTGTGGGTCTGGGGCCAGAGCAGAGGAAGCAGAGACCATGGGAGGAGGGACAACTTTGTGGTGGGCTTTGAAGGAGGGGGGCCATGGGGGACACGCTGAGCCGTACCATCTGGAATATTCTCCAGCCAGGGCGGGAGCCGAACTGTGTCGACCACCAGGACAGCCAGGGACCCGCCTGCAGGCGAGAACGCGGCCAGCCCACTCCTGGATTTCAGGGGCCCCGCTCCCCAGCCCCGGCGGCATGGGCTTAGGTCCCCACGCCTCTGTGTTAATCCCAACGGATTCAAGTCAGCGCCCCTCACAGGGGCCTAGAGGAAGACACGGCCTCTCTAGGCTGGGGCCGCATCTGAAGAAGCTCCAGGCAAGTTCCATCTGCCCCACACGGAGACCCTCGGGAGCGGGAAAGCTTGGACTCCGGCCTCCTCCCCGGGCGGCCGGCGGCCGCAGCCTGACCAGGTCACCTTTGGGGAGGGAGCGGGGCGGGGCCCCAGGGCTCCCTGCATGCGGCGGGCAGCGCTGGATAAACGCACATGCCTGCTGGCTCGTTTCCGGGTTTTCCTCCATTTTTGTGGCAAAACGTACATAAGAGAATGTGTACCGTTGCAACCACCTCCAAATGCATACAGTCGGCATCAGCTCATTCACGCTGGTGTGCAGACGTCCCCAGACTGTCCCGTCACCCCACGCCGAGGCCCCGGCCCCACGAAGCACTGGCCCCCGCGCCTCCCCAGGACCTCCCGTACATGGGCCACTCAGGACTCGTCTTCCTGTGGCTCGTGTCGCCGAGCACCACGTCCTCAAGGCCGGACTTCCCTTCTGCCACGTTCCGTTGTCCGAACAGACCGCACCTCCTTTCTCACGTCCTCCAGCGATGGGCCCTCGGGGTGCTGCACACAGCTGTGCGGACAGACCTCTCCGCACCCCTGCCCTCACTGCCGGGCGCAGACCCACAAAGGGCACTGCTGCGTCGTACGGGGACTCTCATTTTGTGGCGGCTGCCGAACGGCTTTCCACAGGCCCCATGGCTCACGTGTCCTGACATTTTCAACATCATTTTAGAAGAACAGGGGCGCCTGGGGGCTCACTCGGTTAAGGGTCCAACTTCAGCTCAGGTCATGATCTCATGGTCCATGGGTTCAAGTCCTGCATCAGGCTCTGTGCTGACAGCTTGAAGCCTGGAGCTGCTTCAGATTCTGTGTCTCCCTCTCTCTCTCCCCATTCCTCTTGCTCATGATCTGTCTCTCTCTCTCTCTCAAAAACAAATAAACATTTAAAAATTTTTTGTTTTAATTAAAAAAAAAAGAAAGAAAAAGGAACAGGGGCACCTGGGTGGCTCAGTCAGTTAAGTGTCGGACCTCAGCTCAGGTCATGATCTCACGGCACGTGAGTTCAAGCCCCGCGTCGGGCTCAGCGCTGCCAGTGCAGAGCCTGCTTCGGATCCTCTGTCCTCCCTCCCTCTGCCCCTCCCCTGCTTGTGAGTGAGTTCTCTCTCAAAAATAAACATTTTTCTAAATTTACTTAAGAAAGAAAAGAAGAACAGACAGCAGGAAGTGAGCTGCTAGGCCTGAACGGTGGGAAGAAAGCCCCTCCGTCAGGTCCTGGGGCAGCTCCGGTGCCCTCCCCACGACCCACCGCAGGGGGCCCCGGGACCGGACACCACTGGCTTCTGGCTGCGTCGGGGAGTCCGTGTGTGGTCAGCCCACGGCTGGCCTCCACGCAGAGCTTCGAACCATGCAACAAGCCCCCCCCCCCCCCGCGGAGTGGAGACCCTCTCCCCGCCCACCCACCCCTGGGGAGCCCACAGCTGCAGCCCCTTCCTGCCCTCTGGCCGCACACAGACCCCCAGGGGCTCTCTGCTCACCCCTTAAAGCCCCACCATGTGACGAACAACCTTCCCGTCCCCTCTTGGTGCACATGTGGCAGAAGCTTGTAGCAAAGACCGACCGCACCGCTTTCCCCGCTGGGGAAGCAGCGCACGTGGGAACAGTAGAGCGGCCTCCCCACCAAGGGCAGGGTCACGTGGGGCATGCAGCCTTCCCAGGTCTGGCGTTAGCATGTACCCTCCATGCCAGCTTTTCCTATTATGACCCTCTAGGCTCCAGGAATGAGAAGGGCGTGGGGAGGGGTGTGGCGGGAGAAGGTGACAGCCACGGTCGTCCAGGGCCGAACACAGCTGTCTGAAGGCCTTCTTGTGAACTGGTCACTCAACAAAAGCTGGGTGAGTCGAGAGCACAGGGCCAGGGCCCCGCCGGGGGGCCGACCCTCTTCCAGGGAAGCTGACAAATAGGTACAGAGATAAACTGCACCGGACGTCAGGCTGTGATAAGCTTTCCGGAGGAGCGTGAGCTGGGGAGGTGGGGTGTGCCCCTGGTGAGTCCAGGGGGCAGCAAGGAGGCTAGCGTGGCTTGTCTGGGCAAGCTCAAAGATGTGCAGGGCCTCGTGGGTCAGGAAGAGCCTCTTGCCTTTATCCCAAGTGGGCCAGGAGCTTCTGGAAGGTTCTAAGCAGCCAAGTGCTATGGGTTTAATATCTGAAGAAGCATGCCCCTAGATGAGGCTCCCCTAGGTGGGTCCCCATGATGAATATTTTCCCATTTTAAAGGCTGTCGGCCAGCTGACTGAAGGAAGCCAGTCACAAAAGGCCACCCGCTAAACGACTCATTTATGCCAAGCGTCTAGAACAGAGACACCCATAGAAACAGAAGGTAGATCTGGGGTTTCCTGGGGTGGGTGTTGGGAGGGGGTGGATAAGAAGGTCGAAAGCTGAAGGGTGCAAGGTTTCTTTTTTTTCCCCTTGAAAAATGCCCCCCTTAATTTCCCCTTGTTCGCTGTGCTACTCTGGTCCTTTACTGCTCTCCAAATATGAGGGTATTTTTTAGTAGTATCAAAAAATACAGGATCTTTACACATTTAAGCCTTTTCAAACATTGGTCTGATGCTGAAGATGTCCCTTTGCGTCCATGGAAGAGGTTTGTTTTGGGAGTGATGAAAATGTTCTAAAATTGACTGGGGGAGGGCGCCTGGGGGCCCAGTGGGTTAACATCTGACTCTTGGTTTTGGCTCAGTTCATGGTCTCACAGTTCATGAGTTAGAGTCCAACATGGGGCTCTGCGCTGATAGTATGGAGCCTGTTTGAGGTTCTCTCTCTCCCTCACTCTCTGCCCCTCCTCCATTCATGCTGCCTCTGCCTCTAAGTAAATAAACTTAAAAAAAATTTTAAAAATTGAGTGTGGGATGTTTATACATATATGAAGACCCGTTGAATTGTACACATTAAACTGATGATCTTATGGTATGTGAATTATATGCCAATAAAGCCATCTTTTTAAAGCTGGGGCATATTTTAATGCTCAAAGCTGCAGAGTTAAAAATCCATGCTCCTCAGACACACTGTGACATCCACCTCTCCCTCGAATGTGGTCCTGGCCCTGAGACAAAGTCCCAGCCTGGCCTGCTCCCAGTGACCCAGGACACGACTGACCAAAAGGCGCTTCTCTCAATCCTGGGAGACCCCACAGGGGAGGCTAATTCCTGTGGTGGGAAAGGGGTCTGCAGACTCCCTCCCAAGGCTCAAGGCACAGCAGAAATGATTCTGAACGACAGAATAGATTTTATGGCTGCTTTAAGCCCTATCTCCCCTTTTTATTGTATCCTTTTTAAATGGGCAGGCTTGGAAAATCAGGTGTCAGGAACACGGGGGTGCTTCTGAGCTGTTCCCCAAATTACTGTGTAACTCAGAAAAGTTTAACTAGTTTAGTTAATTCCATGTGATGCTCTGCGCTCCTGGAAGGGAAGCTGGGAAGGTGCTATTTAAATCCAAGGTCTAAATTTTGTCCTTATCTGAAAGAAGCAGCTGTGAACAGTACCTGCCTCAGATGGCTGCTGTTAAATTTCTCAGCTTGTGAATTATCCTGCAGTGAGATTTGCGATGTAAGTAAATATGTAGCAGGATGTCAGTGGAGGTAAGGGGACTGACTGCTTCCTCGGGGCTGGACACGCCCCTAATGCCTTCTCGGTCCCCCGGCCTGGTCTGGCCGTAGTGCAGTCATGCTACGGGTGTCCTACGCTCTGCTCCCCTTGGCCGCCTTAACCACCCGAGCCCCGGGCTTCAGCACCACGGCCAGCTCCGGGCTCGCCTACTGCCGGACCCAGGCCAAATTTTCTTGCTCCATTCCCACGGTTTGTTTGTTTGTTTGTTTGTTTTTTCCAACTCACACAATTAGAGCCTGGGCCAACCACATTCTTCTGGGCTCCTGCATGACCACCCTTCACCTGCTGAGAAGATGATATGGCCAGGAGGTGCCAGCAGAACCCATAGCCTGTAGACACATAATCCATCCATGGACCATTTTCTTTCCTGGGCCCCTAAACCCCAAACGCACCAGAATTACCATCATTGGCCACACAGAGCTGAGGGTTTAACACCCCACCAGAGCTGGAGTACCGACGGGGAGAGCCAGTCATGCATCAAAATGAGAGAGAGAGAGAATATCTTAGAATTTAACACTGTATTTGACGTTTAAAAAGAAAATGCTTCAGGGATTGCCACTTTCAGAATGACAGGACCTCCAAAAACCTGTCCCTCCATAAAAGCAATGAAAACGTTAGCAAATTTTATTAAAATTAACTTTTTCAGAACTCTGAAATTTCACAGAACTCTGGAATTGCTTGCAGCAATCTGAGAACCTCAAGAAATTCAAGAAAAACAGCTGAATCCCAGAAAGAACAATGAGCTTGGAGGGCATTTTAGCTTGCGCCACTTCCATCCACCTCTTCATCTCTGCAGGGTCTTGAAAAACAACAGCGTCCCAATCCCAGTAACCATAAAAACCAGCAGCCTAGCAGCTGCTGGAGGGGTCAGAATGGTTCTGGGACTTGTCAAAAAGCCCCATCTCCTGATAACTGTCATCATTTGGCCTGTCTGGTAGCTCCCTGGAAACCCCAGAAATAAAGACAAGCAGGGCTTATGTTTATTTGACCTGACTCAAACCTTACTTCCTTGTGAAAAGCTGTTTTCCTAGGATGATTGTTAAAGACAATCAGTGGCAATTGTTTAATGTCACAGCTGCCTAAAGCAGCATTACCTCGGTTGAGGTGAACAACTTGAGCAAAAACTCTAAGGTAAAAGCTGAGGAATGAGATGTCCACAGGGAACCTTGCAAGACCCTCCTACTCTCTGGGGGATCTGGAAATTAGAAACCATTCATAGAAAAAAATCTGGGAAACTCATACATATGCAAAAATTAAACAACCCACTCCTAAAACACCAATGGGTCAAAGAAGAAATCACAAGATAAATTAGAAGATACTTTAAGATAAATAGAAATGAAAATGCAACACACCAGAATGTATAAGATGCAGTGAAGTAGTGCTTGGAAGGAAATTTACAACTGTAAATACCTAATGTTAAAAAAGAAAGATCTCAAATTAGTAACCTAAACTTCCATCATAAGAAACAAGAAGAAAAAGAACAAAACTAAACCCAAAGCAAGCAAAAGGAAGAAAATTATATAAGAGCATAAATAAGTAAAATACAGAATAGTAAAATAATATAGAAAATCAGTGAAACCAAAAGTTAGTCCTCGGAAAAGATCAACAAAATAGATAAACTTTTAGTTAGGTTGACCAAGGGAAAAAAAAAAAAAAACCCAGAAGACTCAGAGTACTAGAATAAGAAATGAAAGAGCAGACATTCCTACTGACCTTCTAGAAATGAATAGGATTATAAGGAAACTATGAACTGTATGCTAAAGTGTTAAATAACCTAGATGAAATGAACAAATTCTTAAAAAGACAAACTACTAAAACTGATTCAAGAAGAAAGAAAATCTTGGGGCACCTGGGTGGCTTAGTTGGTTAAGCCTCCAACTTGAGCTCAGGTCATGATGTCGTGGTTCATGGGCTCGAGCCCCACGTTGGGCTCGGTGCTGACAGCTCAGAGCCTGGAGCTGCTTCAGATTCTGTGTCTCCCTCTCTCTCTGCCCCTCCTCTGCTCAGGCTCTGTCTCTCTGTCTCTCTCTCTCTCTCAAAAATAAATAAACATTAAAATTTTGTTTAAAAAAAGAAGAAGAAAAAGAATCTTAATAGATCTATAACAAGTAAAGATATTAAATTGGTAACTTTTTAAAAAACTGCCCACAGGGGTGTCTGGGTGGCTTAGTCGGTTAAGCATCAGATTTTGGCTCAGGTCATGATTTCACAGTTTGTAAGTTTGAGCCCCATATTTGGCTCTTTGCTGTCAGCACAGAGCCCGCTTTGGATCCTTTGTCCCCTTCTCTCTCTGCTCCTATGCTTGTTCTCGCACATGCGCTCTCTCTCTCTCTCTCAAAAATAAACATTTAAAAAATTAAAAACTACACACACACATACATATAGGCCAGGGGCACCTGGATGGCTTAGTAAGTCAAGCATCTGACTGTTGATTTCAGTTCATCATGATCTCATGGTTCCTGAGTTCTGGCCCTACACTGTCAGCATAGAGCCTGTTTGGGATTCTCTCTCTCTGCTCCCCCCTCCCCAACCCACTCGCACTCTCTCTCCCTCTCTTTATCTCAGGATAAATAAATATACTTTTTTAAAAAAAGCAAGGCCAAAATCACTACACTAGTAAGTTCTTTTCTTCTTTTTAATGTTTATTTTTGAGAGAGAGTGCGTGCGTGAATGGGGAAGGGGCAGAGAGTGAGGGGGACAGATGATCTGAAGCGGGCTCTGCACTGATAGGAGAGAGCCCTATGCGGGGCTCAACCTCACAACTGTGAGATCGTGACCTGAGCCGAAGTGGGACGCTCAATGGACTGAGCCCCCCAGGTGCCCCGGCACTAGCACATTCCATCAAACATTTAAGGAATAAGGCTCCTCTATCCAGCACCAGGCCTGGTGGTTAAGCACCGAAGATAACTGGTGCTGGATGGGGAACCTTATTTTTTATTACAGCAGCTTGCTATTCTTGTAACCCTGTGATTGAGTGGAACACAATCAAAGTACAGTATCTGATCGCCCCTTCCTGGGGAGTGAGCGGATGATGAAATGTTGATGTCCACACCCTCAGACATCCCCAAGTGGGCAGGGTTTGGCTAACTGCTTCTGTGTGAAATGATGCTGTGTTCTGGTGTTGACCCAAAGTTTTGAAGTGCTACTTGGCGTCTCCTTTCTTCCACGGAGTTCTTACCATTCAAACATGACAGATTGGGTAAAATACTAGTTAAGTTGAGTAGAGCTTGCCTCCACTCCGTCATCTTTGTATGATTCCAATGGGGTTTGTTGGGTTTTTTCTTTTAATGGTTTTCAGCTGATGTTCATCGAGAGCAGTGAATACTAGAACTGTGCTCTTAACGATAGGAAATCCTATTTGTAAAGGTGCGTTTCCTTACCAGAGTTGTGTCGTACCATCCTTCGGGCCCTCCTGGAAATACAGAATCAAGTCCTTTTTAATTGTATCCTCTGGTATTATAGTTGTGGGACAGTACTGTATCATATCTCTGTGAGCCTTGTCGTAGACTCTGGGTCTAAAAGTCTGGCAAGAGAGCAAGACGCAGGATGAAACGCGAGAGATGACTAATGTCTGGGAAAAGACAAGAGTCCCAACTAAGGGTCTTGCCCCATTTTTATTAGGATCAGAAGGCTTACAAACATGGTGATGGACGTGCACAAAGAGACAATGAAAGTGTGAACAGTAACTCGGGGACGTGGGGAAAGGGGGTCTTGAAGATACTCAGGGTTAGGGGTTTGGGTTAAAACAAAACAAAATCTTGGTGCTGGGCAGTCAGGCGGAAGGTTGTTTACGGGGAACAAGAGGCACCCGCTCTGCTTACCCTGGCTAGCCTAGGGGATGAGAAGGTAAGGGAAATAACCTCAGGGCTAACAAGCCACCTTTTCTTTTGTTAACCATCTCCGCTCTGGGCTGCTTCCCCTGCAGCGCAGCCAGCGGTCTCTAGCCCGATTTACCTGTCTACCGAACTTGGTCCTTCCTTCCTGTGAAAGCAGCCTTCTGCTCTAGTACTGAGCTGGGGGGCATTTTGCCCTGAATGCCTAATCTTATTTATCCATATACCTGTGTATTGAGGTCTTTGCCCCTCTCTATTCTGGGAGCTCTGCACCCCCTCTCTATTCTGGGGTGCCTTTGCACCTCCCTATTCTTAATAATAAGTTAGCTTTTTTTGTTTACCCAAACTCAGGTGTGAGCATCCCATGGCTTTGTACTTCTTTATGCCTTGTTAACCCCTTGGGGTAAGCCCGGGGAGCCCTAAGCTTACTTCCCACAATACCTGCTTCATGATACATAATAGTGACCGTGCTTTCTCAGAGCTGTTTTTAATGATGTTATCCTAGAATGTTTTCTTTCCAGATGATGATTGAGAGGCTAATTAAAAAACGGTGCCAGGTACCACAACAGTAACAGAACTTTGCTGTTTTTGAGGGGCTTGTTTTTTTTTTAACCTTTTTTTTTTTTTTAACGGAGTGCACTGGATGTCTTGTTCAGATGACTGCCGAACTTGGAAAAGCTATTGCTGCTATTGATGCATAACATACTGCTATTGGCCTTGTGTGTGTGTGTGTGTGTGTGTGTACATGCTGGGTTGACATTGTACAGAAATTAACAGCCATATTGGTCTAGAAATGTTAAACACAATTTTTTTCCATTTGTACGGGTAGAATGTGCTGTATTAAAAGTGTAAAGAAGGTCTTATCTACATGGGTTTGATTACAAAAACTAATAAAGTATTCTCTAAATAATGAAAAAACAACATTTAAGGAATAATAAACACCAATCCTTCACAAACTCTTCCAAAGAATAAAAGTAAATACTTCCCAACTCATTCATTCTATGAAGTCAATTATATCCTGATGCCAAATCAGGCAACGACATCACAATCAAAGAAAACTGCAGACTAATATTCCTTATGAATATATATACAAAAGTCCTCAACAAAATACTAGCAAATCCAGCAGTATATGAAAAGAATTATATGGACACCTGGGTGGCTCAGTCAATTAAGCATCCAACTCTTAATTTCAGCTCAGGCCATGATCTCACAGTTCATGAGACTAAGCCCTGTGTCAGGCTCTGCACTGACAGTGTGGAGCCTGCTTGGGATCCTCTCTCTCTCTCTCTCTCTCTCTCTCTCTCTCTCTGCCCCACCCCCTGCTTGCTCTCTCACTCTCAAAATAAATAATAATAAGTAATCTTTAAAAAAAAAAAAGAATTATATACCATGACCAAGGGGGGTTTATTCTAGGAATTCATGTTCAGTTCAAAATATGAAAATGAATCAGCATAAGACACCACATAAATAGAAAAGATGCTCCTCTCAATAGTTGGAGGAAAAATATTGGACTAAATTCAACACTCATTCATGATAAAAATTCTAAAACACCAGGAATAAAACACCCTCAACATGACAATGGACACTTGTGAAAACTCACAGCCAAAATCATATTTAATGATGAGAGACTGACTGCTTTCTCCCTGAGATCGGGAATAAGACAAGGGTGTCAATGTTCACTAATTCTATTTAACACGAGAGATCCTAGCCAGCGCAGTCAGGTAAGAAAAGACATAAAAAAGCATTTATTGGCAGGTGACATGATCTTGTATATCAAAAGTCCTAAGAAATCCACAAAAAACTATCACAGCTAAAAAACAAAACACAACAAATAAATAAAAACCTATTACAGCTAATAAACAAGTTTAGCCGAGTTGCAAGATACCAGATCAATATACAAAAATCAATTGTACACTAGCAATGAAGAATCAGAAAACAAAATTAAGGGTACAATTCCATTTGTAATAGGATCAAAAAGAATAAAATAGGAATAAATTTAACGAAAGACTTGTAAGACCTCTACACTGAAAACTATAAAGTATTACCGAAAAAAATTAAAGGAGACTTAAATAAATGGAAAGATATCCATGCTTATGGATCAAAAAACTTAGTATCATTAGGATGATGGTACTCCCCCAATTGATCTACATATTCAACTCAATCCCTATCAAAATCCCAATTGTCTTTTTTTTTTTTTTTGCATAAATTAACAAGCTGATCCTAAAATTAAATGGAAATACAAAGGACCCAGGATAGCCAAATAATATTGAAAAAGAAAACTAAAGTTGGGAGCCTCAATTTCAAAACTTATACCAAAGCTGCAATAAGCAAAATGGTACACTGGGCATCAGGATAGACAGATAAATCAATAGAATAGAATTCAGGGGCGCCTGGGTGGCTTAGTCGGTTGAGCGTCCGACTTTCGCTTAGGTCATGGTCTCGCGGTTCGTGGGTTCGGGCCCCGCGTCGGGCTCTGTGCTGACTGCCGGCTCAGAGCCTGGAGCCTGTTTCAGTCTGTGACTCCCTCTCTCTCTGACCCTCCCCTGCTCGCGTTATCTCTCTCTCTCTCCCCTAGAAATAAATAAAACATTAAAAAAAAAAAAGAATCGAATTCAAAGTCCAGAAATAAACACTTACATTTATGGTCAGTTGACTTTCAAAAAAAGTCCCAAGTCCATCCAATTAGAATAGTCTTTTCAATAAATGCTGCTGAGACAACTTAATATCCACATGCAAAACGATAAAGTTAGATCCCTACCTCACACCATGTACAAAACCTTACTCAATAGGGATGAAAGACCTAACTGTAAGAGATAAAAGTATAGAACTATAAGAAGGATTTCTGTCCTCCTCTGCTCTCTCTCTCTGTCAAAAATAAACATTTAAAAATTTCTTAATCTATAAGAAAGAAACATAGGTTCACATCTTTATAACTTTGGAGTATATAATGGTTTTTTAGATAGGACACCAAAAGCACAAGCAATCAAAGAAAAAAACTAATTGGACTTTGTTATAAATTTTTGTCCTTCAAAGGACACCATCCAAAAAAGTAAAAAAACAAACAAAAAAACAAACCCACAGAATGAGAAAAAAAAAATAGTTTCATGTGATAGATCTAATAAAGGATTTGTATCCAGAATATAGAAGTCAATAATAAAATAACAAACAACCCCATTTAAAAAAAAGGGAAAAGGATAGAAATATACATTTCTTCAAAGAAGACACACAAATGGCCAAGAATCACATGAGAATATGTCCAAGATCATTAGTCAAAAGAGAAACACAAATCAAAACCACAATGAGATATCATTTCACACCCATAGGGTGGCTATGATATAAAAGACAGATACTAACAAGTGCGGGCAAGGGTGGATGAAGATCGGAACTCTCTTTCGTTGCTGCTGGGAATGTAAAATGGTACAGCCATTTTGGAAAATAGATTGGCAATTTCACAAGAGATCAAGCTTACAGTTGCCACATGACCCAATTCCACTCTGGGGCACATGCCTGAAGGACATGAACACAAAGTCACAAAATACTGTGCGTGAATGTTATTAGCAGCATTGTTCGTAACAGACATAACAGCCAAAACCCATTGAATGCCTACTGACTGATGAACAGATCAACCAGATCTGGCGTCCAGCGGACCATTATTCCCCCAGGAAAGGAATGAAGTCCTGACACAGCTACCCCGCGGAGCACAGTGTCAGAGGGGAGCAGAGCAAGGAGAGGGCATGGTGCCGGATGGGGTCAGCTGATCCGTGAAGAGAAGGCCATGTACAGGGATGGATCTTTCTACAGAACACAACCTACTTCTCTGAGAGTCGACACTGGAGGTGAGGTGACCTGCACGCATTCCCACTCGTGAGGCGGGCGCGCCCCCAGGTGTCTGCCAGAGCAGGGGTCCCGTGGGGCACCTCGTCACCCACTGCCGTGTGCAGGGGCTCAGGAGAGGAAGTCGGGACTCAGGGAAGGTGTCCCTGAGCAAGGACACACCCACGTGCAGGAGGTCCTGGACCTCCCGGCGGCGGCTTTTGGGGTTATTGCTGTTTGTCTGCGGCATAGAGTCAGGTCTACGTTGTGGAACAGGGGAGGCGCTCGATGAGGCCAGTGTTGGGGGGCTGGGGGCGGGCACCCATGGAGACACGTGCACGCGGCGAAGGCAGAAGGACTTGCCCTCCAGGCCTGCTCTCTGCGGTGGTGTGGCCTGGGGTGGCCTCAGGGGGCCCAGCTGCACTAGGGACAGACTGTGGCCCTGCTCTGCCCCAGGGGCCCACCCCCACAGGACATTTCTGGAAATGGCCTCCTCCCAGAAGGGGCTGGCATGACATGCCAATGTGTGGGGGCAGAGGGCGAGGGGAAGATAAGAATCTGGTGTTTCATCACAAACACCAGAAGCAAACTCTAGAGCCGTTCCAAAAGTCCAAAAGATCACACCACGTTGGAAACCCTTGGCCCAGCTTCAGGTCACATGGCTCAGTTGTAAAAAAAAAAAAAGTTTCAAAAACAAAAGCACATGACCCCCGAGAGCCCAGAAGATTCTGTGCCTAGAAGGACTGGTGAGAGGGAGACAGAGTGGCAGCCCAGAACCCAGTGTGGGACCCAGTGGGAAGCGTCACCATCACCCGCCCAGCCCGGCGCGAGGGGACACGGGGGTCTGCAGGCTAGAGAGGGGCTTGTGTCTGGGCAGGAGAGACTGGGCGCCCCCTCCTAGGAGAAGGAGCACTTCTCCATGTGCTTGTCGGCCACGTGTACGTCTTCTCTCGTGAGGTGTCTGCCCGAATCAGCTGCCTGTTTCTTAATTGGGGTGTTTGTATTCCTACCGTTGAGCTGTAGGAGTTCTTTACACGGACTAGGCTCCAGTCCTTTGACAGATTTGCGTCTTACAAATATATTTTCCCTGTCTGTGGCTGTCCTTTTTATTCCTTAATGATGTCTTTTGATGAGCACAGTCTCCTGATTGTGATGAAATCCAATACATCAGATTTTCTCTTAGGGTCACTGCTCTCAGTGCTTTCTAAGAGGTCTTTGCCAACCCGCAAGTCAGAAAGACACTCCTTGTTTACTTCTAGAAGGCTTCTAGTTTCAGCTCTTCCCTTCATGTCTGGGGTCCAGCTCAGTTTAATTCTTGAGTATAGTGTGAGGCAGGGATCAGGGTTCATTATTTTCCATGTGGATATCTAGTTTCTGAACTGTTTACTGAAAAGATTTTCTTACCCCCATTAGATAGCTTTAGTGCCTTTGTTGAAGATCAAATGATAGCATGAATAGGGGACTATTTCTGGACTCTCTATTCTGCCCATGTATTGATGTATTTGACTTTCTTCGCCAGTATTATACTGTCTATATTGTAGTTTTACAGTGATACTCGAAATCTGGGGGGCGTCTAGGTGACTCAGTGGGTTAAGTGTCTGACTTCAGCTCAGGTCCGACTTCAGCTCAGGTCATGATCTCACGGTTCATGGGTTCAAGCCCAGCGTAGGGCTCTGTGCTGACAGCCATCTCAGAGCCTGGAGCCTGTCTTCAGATTCTGTGTCTCCCTCTCTCTCTGACTCTCCCCTGCTCATGCTGTCTCTCTCTCTCTCTCAAAAATTAAAAAAGAAATATTAAAAAAAATTTTTTAAAGAAATCTGGTAATGTGTCTTCCAACTGTTCTTTGTCAAGACAGCTTTGGATATTCTAGGTCCTTTGAATTCCCATACAAATTTTACAACCAGTTTGTCAATCTCCCCAACAGAAGTTTGCTGGGCCTGTGGTTGGGATTTTAAATCACTAGATCGACTTGGGACAAATTGATTTTTTTGACCATACTGAGTCTTCCAAAACACTGAGTATGGTATATCCCTCCAATTATTTGGGTCTTCTTTAATTTCTCTCACCATGTCATTTTTTTTACATGTGTGGCTTATTCATTACTAAAATAATAAAATTTTACTGCAAAAATCTGGAAAATGGAGAAAAGGAGATACAAGAAACAGAAAAGAGTAAAGAACTCCACAGTGTTCCCCACTCAGGGAGCATCACTAATCTCTCAGTGCACTTTCTTCCAGCCCCTTTTCATGCATAGGTCTTGTGCTTTACGGAGCTACGCTATGGTATGAAATTGTATACCTTGCATTTACAACTTGAGCGCGTCGTAGCAAACGCAGTGTCTGGCCCACGTGCCTTGTCTTCTCGAAAGGTGATTCCAACACCTATGTCTTCCATCTCTGCCCGAGGGGGCTCCAGCCATGGGGCCTGCGTGGGGGGCACATGGAGCTTCCAAAAGCACTGGGAGTTCGTGACACGGGAGCAATGGTCAACTAGAGAGCTCGCTGCCTGGCTCCTCTGCGGGCGAGTGTTGAGGGCGTGCCCGGGCTCCTCACAGCCTCTCTGGGCTCCCAGCTGGCTCCCTGCTCACGAGAGAGAGCCCCCACCTGTCCACCCTCTCTCCCTTCCCATCTCACACCCAAGGGGACCCATCACCTCCGTGCTTTGAGTTGGATTTGGTGGGACCCCTCACTAGGACACATCCCCCATCCTGTTACCATAATTCTTTGGAAACACCAGTGTGATTCACTGCATAATAGTCCATCCAATATATTCACTATCGTTTTTCCAATGCTTCTCTCTTCCTGGTGAGCTTTTTACTCCCACAGAGGTGCCATGAAGACCAGTTCTGCATGATGCGTTTTGGTATTTGGAGTAAATTTCCACAGGATCATTTCCCAAAACAGGCATTTCTTCAAGGCTCTGAATCTGCGCTGCCAAAATGCTCTTCTGAAAGAACTAAACCAATTTAGAGTCTTTCCGGTAGGATATATTTTATCATGTGCTAAGTGGCCCATATTTTCTAAGAGGAATTAGCATGTACTCTTAGTTTCTGCAGGGGAAAAATAAAATCTGCGTGGGGTTTTTTTTTCCATTTCAGGAAAAAAATCTTCCCATTTGGGAAGAAAACAGGCACACAACTGATCTTCATGGGGTCCTTCGTGTTTCTGGTGTGGCGAGTAGCTGTACTTTCTCAGGGCGGCTGATCGGGACACCCACTCGGGGGAGCAGCAGACCCACAAAGACAAGATTCTGGGCCACGAGCTGGTCTGTCCTATATTTGGAGCAACTCAAGAACACTTCACCCGGGGCCAGGATTTGGGAACAAATTGCTTTTTCATTTTCAAGTGCTTTTTTTCATTTGGCTAAAGAAATGTAATAAGGTGAGCGTGTGTAGGCCAGAAATATGGTTTAATGAGTAACAGGTTATTAAGAACGAGCCTTTTATCTTGGTATCCAAAGAGTCCCATGAGCTGGAGTCTCGCCATCGACCTCACCCTGGAAGAGCTTGGTTGACGGTGTCCCTTCGCCCTTTGGTGGTTCCCATGGTAAACAGCAGCGACCGCCACACGCCGGTCCCCGGAACCCGGGAATCCGTCACTTCATAGGGCAAAGGGCACTTTGGAGACAGGACTTGGTGAAAGGGAGGAGGCATTTGGGCAGGCTGTGTGGACTCGGGGTGCTCACCAGGTCCTTGCGAGAGGGAGGTGGAGGGCCTGGGGGGGAAGGTGGCAGGAGCCAAGGGCAGAGGGGCGCACCGTGCTGCTGGTGGTGAGGATGCAGGCATGCAGACGGCCTGCAGGCGCGGGAAGGGCGAGGAAGTGACTGCAGAGCCACCAGGAGACCAGCCTTGTCAAAGCCTTCATGTCAGGACTCCTGACTCCTGACCTCCAGAACCATGGGGGTAAACGTGTGGTCGGTCGTTACAGGAGCCACAGGGAACTAACAGTTACTCTCTGCCCCCGTCTGTTCATCAAAGACTCTCGTAAAATTGCTCAAGGGGAAAGTCTCTTGTTCAAACACCACTTTCTTCAAGTGTCCACCATGTTAATAATTAATTCTTAAATAAGTCACCCAGCTTCCCCAAGGCAGCAAGTCTGCAGAGGGTGTGCACAGACCGCCCACTGGCTCAGGACGGTCCGAGCCGTCCGTGCGGACCTGGCGGCCGTGGGAAGCTGCTCCCTGGACAAGCCTGGGGACAAAGCAGGGAGGGGGTGCCGGATATTTAAAACCAGCCATGAGCACATTATTTTTAAAATGTTTATTTATTTAGAGAGAGAGAGAGTGAGAGAGCAGGCGAGGGGCAGAGAGAAGGAGAGAGAGAGAATCCCAAGCAGGCTCCACACTCTCAGTGCAGAGCCCGATGTGGGGCTGGCTTTCACGACTTGAGCTGAAATCCAGAGTCGGACGCTCAACCGACTGAGCCAGCCGGGCACCCTAGCCATAAATGCAAAGGAAAAGTTCACTCCGTTACACGTCAGGTTTAACAGGCTCCGGACATCTCTACCACCTGCTGGGCCTCACTTGTGCAGCAGGACCGCACGGCGTGTCAGCGGGGGCTGCGTGGACACCACCTCCTCCCGAGGGTCCATCCGTATGGGCACCCCTGCCCGCTTCCCTCGGTGGGAGGAGAAAGGATGGGGAGCACAGGATGCCTGCGACCCCGCAACAGAGCTCAACACAGCCTCGTGCCCACAAGGTCGTGTTTGCCAGAAGCTTCCACTCATAGTTCCAAGTTTATTTTCTTTAATATTTCCCATAAACCGGCATTAAGCGCCTACTGCATACAAACTGTATGCAGCTCAGGGCCAATCAGGGGAGGCTGAAACATGGTCACACTGCCAATTCCGTGATTTAAAATAATTTTTTTAATATTTATTTATTTTTGAGAGACACAGAGACAGAGTGTGAGCAGGGGAGGGTCAGAGAGAGAGGGAGACACAGATTCTGAAGCAGCTCCAGGCTCTGAGCTGTCAGCACAGAGCCCGACGTGGGGCTCGAACCCACGAACCGCGAGATCATGACCTGAGCCGAAGTCGGACGCTCAACCGACTGAGCCTCCCAGGCGCCCCATGCCAATCTTGCGATTTAATTTCTGTTCTTTTCTTTTAAAAAATATGCTTCCGGGGTGCCTGGGTAGCCCAGTCGGTTCAGCGCCTGCCTCTTGGTCTCTGCTCAGGCCATCTAAAGAAGGAATGGGGCGGCACTCCTGGAAGGGCCCGGTATCCCTGGAGCCACAAGACCAGTACTGCACTAGGCCAGGGACAGGACATGCTAGAGGGACCATCCTGCTCGGGGACAGAGCACCTTCCAAGGTGGCCCCTCAGTGGGGGACCTCATAGAGGCCCTCAGCCAGTGTCCAGCAGGCTCAGAAGTCTTTGGAGGCCCAAGGGGCCAGGCAGGGTGTGCATTTCCCTTCTGTAAGCAGAACCCCTCTAGACGATGCAGTTGGGACCGTTCAGGGGGCTATGGTGCCCTGAGGTAGAGGGACACGCAGGCAGTCGTGCAGACGAGTGTGCATTTCAGGTGCAGGGAGAGGATATGCTCAGACTCAAGTGGCAAAAACACCCAGAGAGGGTGAGTTGCCCAAGGCCAGTCTAGACCCAGGTCACACATTTTGGACCATCAACAATGGCATTAGTTTTTGAAACTGGGTCACAACATTTTACAGAGGCAACACTGCCTGCCTCCTCCAGAATCCAAGAAGCCCGGCCCTAGGGATGGCCATGCAATAGGCACGTTGAGTGCACCGGGAATGGCCAGGTGCATGGGGGATGGCCAGGTGCACGGGGGGATGGCGAGGTGCATGGGGGACGGCCAGGTGCACCCACAGCCCTGAGAGCCCCTCCAGCAGGGCTGCCGGCTCCTCTGGCCTCAGTCCAGGGCAGCACGAAGCTAGATGTGAGGCTGGGGAGGGGCCCAAGACAGATGGCCACAGAGGGTCCCCTGTGAGCTGTGAGTGGGCAGGCCGGTGGCCCTGCTGGCTGGTTCCACACTCCGTGAGTGAAGAGCCTGGACCAGAGCGCAGGGAGGATGTGGCACCTGTCTAAGGCCAACATGACCCGGGGGACAGGAGAGTTACCACCGGACAACATGACCACGGAGCCCGCTGTCGGGATGCCCAGCACTGTGTTCCAGGGGGCGCCCCCTTATATCCCAGTGCTCTGCTGTCCCTGCCCTCGACTCCTTTACACTTAGTGAGCAAGGCCCTGCACACCACGCACCTGCCTTGACTGCACCTCGTGAACAGTCGGGTCTCGTCCATCCAGTCCGCTCTCACAGGACCAGGGCCCAGAGGGACCACCTGGCGGCAGAGCTCATGGGGGGCACCCCACCAGACTCCCCACTCTGGCCCAGCACCCTCTCCCCATCCTCTGGGGAAGGTCAACCAAGTCCACAGGTCTGTGCCCCACGGGGTCCCTGCTAAATCCCCCATCATTGCTCAGTAATCGTCCTGGACCACCGTACACCATGTGCCACCTTTCCTTCCTTCTGGGCCATCAGGCACCCCCAGACACGGGGCCCCAGTGCCCTCACTGCCAGCCCTGAGTCTCCCCGACCTCAGAACTTCACACGTGGGCACTGAAGAAACACAGTCACCTACCGGAAAGCCTTCAGTTCCCTGAGTGCTTCCTGCCACCATAAGGCCATCTGCCCTGAAGAGCATGACACAGGACACCAGTGTTTGGGTGCGCGGTCTGTCCCATAAATTCTGTGACACGGTGGGCTGTGGGTCACTTAACCGCAGACGCTAAGTACGGACAGAGCGCTCATCACAGTGGGGTTTGGGGACGCTGTGGGGTTTAGCGGGTTCTTAGTGACCCCGCGCTGTGCTCCCCCGAGCCTGCGGCCCCTGCATCAGGAGGCTGGCCGGGGGCCCCGGGCGGGGCTGTGACCCCTGAATGCCACCTGCAGACGACAAAGTTCTGCCCTGGGCCTGGACCACGTGCTCTGGAGGCCTCTGGGACGCCCTCCGTGGCCCCCGGAGTGGACGGACAGTCACGGGGCTGCTTGTGCACATCCGGTCTCTGCGTGGCCACCAGAGGGCAGGGGGCAAGTGGACAGAGGCCCAGAGACAGCTGAGCAAAGAGTCTCTGAAAGGGGGCATGAGGTTTGACCCCCCCGACTGGGCAGAGGCTGTGCCCCATCCCAGAGGCAAGGCGTGTGCAGGGCTGGGGGGTGAGCAGACCCCGCCCCGGACCTGGGTTCTTGCCCAGCGACCCCCCAGCCTGCCTCTGGGTCCACATCCTACGAGGGGGGCCCCCCAGGCCCAAGGGGCTGCGTGCTGTGGGGTGTGGAGGGCGGGAGGAGGAGGGTCAGCAGGGAACAGGATCAGGGCTCCCCACACACCACCTTCCAGAAGCAGCCCAGAGCAGCCAGTGGGAGGGTCTGGCGGGAGGACGGAGCACACCCCGCTAACGGCTTGCTAGCGTGCTTACGGCTTCGAATGTGAGTGTGCTCGCCCTGCAGCTGAGCCGGAGGAGCTGGGCTCAGGGGCCTTCTGGAGCCCCGGGGGCCGGAGCGGCGGAGGCGCCGACTTCACAGAGCAAACACCCACAGACGCAAGGAGGGCCACCCTGCTGTGGCTTCAAAACAATCCCAGAAGATAAGCGATATTACTTTAAGGTGTCATTCTCTCCACCGTATGGGTGAGAAAATTGGAGCCCACTGAATGAAAGAGCTGGAAGACCCCCTACTCTCTAAGTCAAGTGACCACTCTGACCCTCAGTGTCCTCATCTTTGGGGCAGGGATGACGACAGCCAGTGTGGCCCCGTGGAACGTGCACGCCTCCTGAAAACAATGCACGGAGGGGACGTGTTGCTGCTATAACCCAACTCCCATCACCGGTCGCCGCAGCTGCACACACATAAACAGAGGGCGGATTCCCAGCAGGAAGGAGTTTGCCTCGATCACCCAGAAGGCACATCGGCCGTCAGGGACGGGGCTACACACAGCCCACCTGAAACTCAGGACAAACGGGTGGACGGACCGTCTGGTTGAGAAGGTGACGCAGGCTGCCCCCGGCTTTCAGAGCGCCGCATGCAGCCCAGCTGGATAGAAACAGGCCCAGGGGTGTGGGCGCCACGGAGGGAGACACTGGCTGAGACGTGAGTCATCTGCAGCTCTTGAATGCCAGCACTTCTAGAAACAGATATTTTGGGCTCCTTTGCAAAGTGCACCAGGATGGAGAGGAAAGCCCTCAGGGCCTGAGGCTCAGGACGGTGGGGGTCCTGGGGGGGCGGGCCGCTGCAGGGAGAAGGGGTGCAGTCCTGAGCCGGTGCCCCCCATTCTGCTTTGGGCCGGTTTTGTTCTGCGTGTCAGGACAGGACGGGGAAAGGGTCCCGGGAGAAACCAGGCCCTTATGGTGAAGGACGGCATTTCTGAGGGCTCTGCGGGGCTCGGACGGGGACACACCCCCTGCGGACTCTCCGAAGGCCTCCCGCCAATCCCAGCGTGTCGCCCAAGATGAAGCAGAGGCCAAGGTCACCTGGGGACAGACAGGCCCAGGAGTTCTCGGGGGAAGTGGACCCACGGGGGCCCCTTGTGGGAGGCAGATCCCAGCTGGTGTCAACAGGGAACACCCCCCTCCTGCAGGAGGGAGGGGACTGATCTGCCACCAGATGGCCTGAGTGGCCTCGGATGTTTGGGCAACTCTCTCTGGGCTATTTCCTTGCTTGCACAAAAGACAGCAGAAGCAGGAACCTGGGAGGATTCTAGAAGACCAACAGCAAGACCCTGGCTGTGCCCAAGGTCCTGGGCCAGGGGCCTGGCTGGGACCAAGGTCGTGGCCGGAGTGGTCACCCCTGATCCTTGGAGGCTGAGGCCCTGCACCCCCTCTCGGGCACTCCTGCTTAAATCCATATAGTTAGCACAGCTAAGAGCCTGCTCTCCGGAAAACAAGAGTTCATTCCCCCAAACCACCTAAGAACAGGGCGGGGCTTACCTGACACGTGAGCCTGCTTGGGATTCTGTCTCCCTCTCTCTCTGCCCCTCCCCCACTCGCACTCACAGGCGCTCTCTCTAAAAATAAACAGGGGCCCCTGGGTGGCTCAGTCAGTTAAGTGTCCAACTTTGGCGCAGGTCACGGTTTCGTGCCTCGTGGGTTCGAGCCCCGTGGCACCGAGTATGAGTTCGGGATGGTCGGCGGGTTTCAGGGAGTCCTGAGCTCCTCCACCCCGGTTTCTACGGCCACGGAGACCTGATCCCTGCGGAAACGAAGAACGAGGCCACAGACGGAGGAAGCATGGATGCGCTTGAGCGGCGGGGTCCATTCACCTGCCCAGCGAGGCAGGGCTCAGACCCCCTCGGGCAAACACCCACGCTGGGCTCCTCTGTGGACCAATGGCCGGGGGTCGGTGGATCGGCCCAGCCCCCACACTCACGGAGCCGCATTCTCGTAGGGACACGGACAAAACCCAGAGTCACAAACGGTGCTTAGTGCCACGAACACACGAAGAGGGGCTAAGCTAGGCACACCGAGCTGGGGGTCCTCCAGCAGGCCCCTGACGGAGACCACTAACCACCTGTTCAACACCCACTCTCCTCCCGACCCCCGCTTTTGACACAACCCCGGTATTGGCTGTCAGCCCCCCTTGCAGAGAGGGGTTTGCCAGTGAAATATAAATGATGGGCTGGGACTTCTTTCCTCAAAGAGGGCAGCCTCCCCTGAGAAATTAGTCCTTTTTCTGTCTTCCCCTCTTCACCCTCCTTGTTCCTAACCGGAATATGGTTGTGATTGTTGGAGCTCTAGTAGCCACTTTGTGACACGATGTGACCTTAAGTTTGAGAGGCCCAAGTTTAAACAGTAGGTAAGTTCTAGAGCAGGCATTGGACTTTTTTGGTTTTTTGAGAAAGAGCACAAGCAGGGGAGAGTGGCAAAGGGAGAGAAAGAATCCCAAGCAGGCTCCACCCTTAGCACAGAGCCCGACGTGGCTCTCTGTCCCACAATCCTGGAATTATGACCTGAGTTAAAATCCAGAGTGGACGCTCAACTGACTGAGCCCTCCAGGTACCCTGGACTTGTGATTCTAAAACCTATATTCTTCACCCTGTGTAACCCTTTCTTTCTCACGTCACACGCATATGGCTGAGACAGAAAACAGGGGAGCCTCTGGTGTTAAGCAGGGCTTCTTGCGGGACAGAGGCCTCCGTAAGTGCAGGGAAGGCTCTTGCCACGTGAACTCAGCCTCACGCTCAGGGAGCAGACGGGCCAGATGACAGTGGTTCTTGTTCTACTGATGGCTCTAAAATCAAATTCTCAATTCTTCTCTGTGACTGCACCCAGATAAAATTACACAGTGCCAGCAACTTATAAATAGAAGAAAATAAGTGGGGAGAAATGAGCAGATTAAGCCACGAGCCACCAGGAGAGATCAGAGGAGGGGATTTGCTTTGTCGGGATTTCTTTCATTCTGCCAACGCCGTGGCTGCAGATCTCTGCGCTCTGCGTCTGCCGCATGTGGCCCCCAGCGAGCCTCTGGCTCCGTCCCTTTCTCACGTCAGCTGAACCCGACATGGAAATGCAGGGCATCTCGCTCTGGAACTTGACCTGCACCTGGGGCAGACTCTGCTCTGATGCTGAGTCTGTAAAGTGAGACACAAACCGGGAGACGCGTGGTCGCTGTGGACACGACCTGTATCTGGTGGACACCACAGGGCTGCAGGTGAGGACACAGGCAGGGGCCCACAGAGAGCGGCCCCTGAGGCCAGCCGGGTAGCGGGACGCCACGTCCACGGCCAAGGTCAGCAGGGGGAGGCGCTCTCGTCCAGCACCACCACCCCCGTCCTGCTACTGTCTCAGAGCCACCTGTCCCCCGTCTTTGCAAACATGCTCAAAGTCCAGATGGAATCAACACAGAACGCTGACAAACCAAAGGAAAGAAAAGATAAAACACAAAAGAGTGGGTGTGTCGTCTGGGGAGCCACCAGGCTCGGGTGTGCGGGAGAGGCTCGGCTATGGTTTTCTTTCTTTTTGTTTTTATGTTTATTCATTTTTGAGGGGGGGGGCAGGAGTAGAGAGAGGAGGGGGACAGAGGATCCGAAGCAGCTCCAGGCCCTGAGCTGTCAGCACAGAGCCCGACACGGGGCTCGAACTCGTGAACTAGGAGACCATGACCTGAGCTGAAGTCAAGACGCTTAACCGGCTGAGCCCCCCAGGCGCCCCCTGATTTTCTTGTACGGCCGACTTCTACCCATCTTAATTCTCTGGAGACTTGTCCAGCTGGCTGTTACGTCACACACACACATTTGTGGTCACACTGGCTCACACTCGCTGGCACACTTGCTCACACACACATGGTCATACTCACACAGGCACACAGGCATGTTCACATGCTCAGGCTCACACTTGCACAATATACAAGTTTGCATGTGCTTACACACTTGCTCACATGTACACACTCACCTGTGTACACACACACCCTCACATGCTCAGGCTCACACACTTGCTTATGCACATACACTCACACGTGTACACACTCATCCACACTGCACCTACACATGCTCACACACTTGCTCACATGCACACAAGTTCCCACATGTATACACACTCCTGTACACACACTCAGGCTCGCCCTCACACACACATCTGCACGTGCTCGCACACCTCCTCCCCCAGCAGCGGCCCCGCCGGCCAGAGGCCCCCGTTTCCTGCAGGGGCGCCGCGGACAGCAGCCCCGCAGCCGCGCTTTCCTCTGCTCTCCCACCAGACTGTGGTTTTGCCATAACTTGCTTGTTCGGGGTTGTGATTCTCCGCTCTCCCCAAACCAACCCGCTGCTGTGGGTACGAACGGACAGTTTTATTCTCAAGGTCAACAGCAGTTTGGCCGCCGGAGTGAGGCAGGAAGGATGGGTGGGGACCCCCCCACCCCTGCGGCCGGGGAGACCCTCCCGTCACCTGTGGGGCAGGCTCTTTCCTTGGACCCTACAGCTGCCTCGCTGTGGCCATCTGCTGACACGCACCCACGCACGCACACACGTGTGCGCACACAGCAGCACCTTCCGGGCCCTCACTCAGCCACGGCAGGTTTCTGCGTCCAGGGCAAGAACTGGCAGAGGCATCGTCCCAGATGAGGCGGAGCCGACGACACACCCGGACACTAGGCCCCTGCTCCGGGCAGCACTGACCCCACAGGCGTGTGTGTGTGTGTGTGTGTGTGAGACACGCGTCCTCCCCCACCGGGACTGTCACTCCCGCGGGCTGCCGCCCTCCTGCACCGACCACACCCTGGCCCTGCCCGCGGCGGTGGCGCGTGAACGACATTCGGGGCATCTCCGTGAAGCTCCCACACCACGGGCTGGGCTGGGCTCTGGCACAGGGCTCCCCGGGGCCACTTGCCAGCCACACGGCTCCTCGGGCAGCGGGGAGGCCGGCCGGCCAGAGCCTCCAGGGGGGCTAGGTTAGGTGAGGGAGCACAGGGGGTTTAGGGAGCACACGGGGCCCGTGGAGCCGTCTACACTGGTCCGGTCACCGCAGTGGCCAGGCCGGGAGCTGGATGACAGCGGGACACAGGGGCGTGGCCCCTCCCTGGCCCTTTCGGAACCAGGCCTAGTGGGACTGGCTTCGAGTTAATTGCTATTCCAGGCACCGTGCAGGCTCCTTGCCGCTTCGGCTCCGTCTGTCGCACTATTTATAGTGGACTATTTAAGAGACACAAATTACTATTGTAACGCTGCCTTTAGATTTCAGAACCCGAAAGAACACAACGGGCTGAAACGTTCGCTAATGGACTTCATGTCTCTGGCGGGCTTGCAATAAAACTGCCTCTTTTCTCTTAAGGGATGAGTGTGCTTTCAAGGCCTCTCCCAAAATACAACTTCCTTTAAATAAACTGCCTCATTGCACTTCCCCGAAGGGCAGGCGCAAGCCCCTCCCTGCTCACGGCCGCTGCTGGGGGGGGCATCCCTCTCACGCCGGTCCAGCAAGCTCCCGGACCTTCCCACCGGGCTCCGACGGGACTCGGTGCCCACCTGCTGACACCCCCCCAAAGCCCGGAGAAGGCCGGCCTCCATTCAGCACCCGCAGCCAGAGACACCCCCACACACGGCACCACCCGCAGCCGCTCGGTGCCCACTCGCTGCTCGACGCTCTGCTCGCACTGATGCACTGAATCCTCAAACAACCCAAGGAGGTGCTGCCGCCAAGCCCCGTGCGGCAGGTGGGGAAGGGGCCTGGCTCCCTGGCCCCCGGCAGGCCGGCACCCGCCACCAGGCAGCCCAGCGAGCCTGCCGGGGCCCCAGCTCTGCCTCTCCCTTGGGTTACCTGTCAGACGCGCCAGGGTCAGGCCGGTTACCGCACAGATAAGGAAGGGTGGCCAGCCCGTCCCAGGGATGGGAGGCGGAGAGGGAAGATGGGGGCGCAGGGGGGCAGCTGGCCTCCAAAAGGCCAGTGGAGGGGGGGCAAGGCCAGAGCAGGCACTCACGCGTCCCCCCAGGCCCGAGGCCCCCGGGAGCAGGGCTGACCCCAGGACGGCCCCAGGCTGCCCACCCCACCCCCATCCTGTCTTTTGTTCTTGCTCCTGGATCTTGGCAAGCGGGCACCCTACCCTCTGCCCAGTGCCCACATTTCCACACAGAGGCCAGGGCCCTGTGAGGCAGGTCTGGGTTCCGGAGCTCTCAGCTCTGTACAACCCCCCTTCCGGCCCCCACCCCTTCCCTGCCCCGCCACGCGGCCGCTACAGGTCAGCGATGTCAGGAAGTGGGTGACGCGGGGAGGCCCCGCCCACTGAGCAGCTCTCCACCGCCTCCAGCAGGGCGTTCTGAGTGCCCACGGGGCCTGGCGGCTGGCAAGGCCGCCTCGGGCTGGCACGTGCCTCTCGGGCCCACGAGGGGGGGACCCGGTGCCCTCCACCCGCGGAGGCTGGAGAAAGTGGTCTTGGAGCCGAGCACGTGCCTGCAGGCCCGGGGGGGCCATCAGGCAACTGGGTCGCTGCCTCAGGGCTCTCGTGCAGGGAGGTGCCCTGGGCATGTGCCCCCATTTTTACACCAATCTCTGTTTCTCGAACCCAAACCATCTAAGTGCAGTCGGACATTCAGACCCTGAGGGCGACATGACTCTGTTGAGGACACAATGTGGGGCTCACGGTGAGCCCCACCCCCAGCTCCAGGGAGAACCGCCTGGCCCCAGGGGGGGACGGCAGCCTTCACAGGGGCTCGGCGCACATGCCGTCCGCCCCTCCCGCCTCATGGTGCGCGTGTCCTCACGCAGGAGCCCCTTGCCTTTGTGCCTGTTGTTCATACAGCCGGGAAGAGAATGTTCCGGAAACTCCAAGGCCCAGACGCTCTAGGGACAGCAGCCCCCACGATGGCAAGGTTAAGGGCAGCTGCTCCAGACAGCCCAGCCCAGGGTGACACACGAGGGGAGGGAGCTCTGCCGGGAGACAGCGGGAGAGTGACTTCCGGGTGAACCCTGGCCACCTGGGCTCAGGGGCCAAACTTGGTGTCCGGGCACAGCTCTGAGACGCCTCCGGTTTTCCATGATGAAGTCCCTGAATTGGAGAGTGAACTCAGTGGGCACTGTGCACACAACCACAAGGTGTGGACAGAGTCTCACGCAAGGTTACAAAGAAAAGCTGATGAGAGAGCATAGAGAGCATCCTCGGACAGAGGGGTGGGGAGCACTGGGAGAGAGCACGGAGAGCGTCCTGGGATGGGGGTGGGGAGCACTGGGAGAAAGCACGGAGAGCGTCCTGGGATGGGGTGGGGAGCACTGGGAGAGAGCACGGAGAGCGTCCTGGGATGGGGTGGGGAGCACTGGGAGAGAGCACGGAGAGCGTCCTGGGATGGCGTGGGGAGCAACGGGGGGGAGCCAGGGAGAGCGGCAGGGGGGGGGGGGGGGAAAGGGGGG
>NW_024080890.1:596049-606990 GCF_003009895.1 Hyaena hyaena
GAGAGAGCACGGAGAGCGTCCTGGGATGGGGTGGGGAGCACTGGGAGAGAGCACGGAGAGCGTCCTGGGATGGGGTGGGGAGCACTGAGAGAGAGCACGGAGAGCGTCCTGGGATGGCGTGGGGAGCACTGAGAGAGAGCATGGAGAGCATCCTGGGATGGGAGGCTTGGGGGTGCTGGGGCAGCTCTGGGATCTACTAGATGCCTCTTCGTCCTGTGCTTTAACCTGCAATTGTGGGACTTTTGCCTCAACTGAAAAAGAAAACCCACAAGTTGCCGGTGTCAGGGGTGACCTGAGGGAGACCCCGAGAGGCTCCGGGGTGTTGACCGCGCTGCCCCTTGGAGGGACGGTGCCTTTGGTCAGGCTTACTCACGTCCTCAGGGAGACACCTGAAGACCTGCCGTCAGTCCGGGGGACACACTTCCTGGCTAGGGACTTCACACCCTCTGAGCCCGCCCGCCCCCCCCCCCCCGGGGCTTCCAGGCCCTTCCGCAGGGGCCGGGCGTGAGTGGCACTGTGCTGTCCGGAACTCTCAGACGTCTTGCAAGTTTGTCCTAACCCGCTGCACGTCAGCTGCCTGTGCCACATCTCCGGAGAAACCGTCTTCCTTGGGGCTTTTGTCCTGGGTGCCAGACCGGAGCCCCACATACTGCGGGCCCAGGGGACCCGGGCACCCTGTGTCCCCCACCACATCCAGCCTACAGGAGCTGGGTGGTTTGAGGGCCACCCCCAGGGAAACCCAAAGCAGAGCTGGTGGCTCCCCACCCCAGGCTCTCAGCCAGGGCCACCAGCCCAGGGGTCCCCTCCCACTGGGTCCCGGTGGCTGCTGGACCCTGTGTCCCACGCACGCCCTCCAGGAGAAGAATCCACCTCAGGCTCCTGAGAGATGGGGGGCAGAGAGCACCGAGGGAAGAATCGGGGACGCCGGCAGCTCCCATGCACATGAGGGGGCTCCACGTCACCCTGCACACAGCAGGTGCTGCGTGGACCCCACTGAGGCTCGGCCTCCCTGCGGGGCAGCAGCCAGGTCCCCTCCTGGAGGCTCTGGTCCCCATCCGGGCGGGGCCTGGGCAGACGCCGGGCGATGGGACAGCAGGTGCCTCGGTCAGGGGGGAAGACGGGCCACAGTCACAGTGGCGGCTCCTCCACGTGCTGCCGCGAGACGCAGGGCCAACCAGCTCTCCTGTGCACGCACACACTCATGCCACACGCAGATACACACACCCACATCTGGCTTTCTAAACGTATCATCTCTGGGGTGCCCGGGGGCCTCCATCATTTAAGCATCTGACTTCAGCTCAGGTCATGATCTCACAATTCGTGGGTTCGAGCCCTGCGTTGCGCTCTGTGCTGACAGCTCAGAGCCTGGAGTTGCTTTGGATTCTGTCTCCCTCTCTCTTTGCTCCACCCCTGCTCCTGCTCTCTGTCTCTCAAAAATAAACAGATGTTTTTAAAAAATGTAAATATCTCATCCCTAAATCCCTACAAGGCGACAACAGAGTGAAAGTCATGGAAACAGTGTTTTCCCAACATTTCCTCTACTTTCCTCGCACCTCGATGGAAGGACACCGCAGACAGACATGAGAAGTGAGAACCGTGTGCTGAGCCGAGGCACCCCGCCAGCCTGGGCAGCTGCGCCCCAAAGCCTGTGCGTCCACCCTTCACACAACGATGGCCTCGGGGTCCAGCGGGGGCATGGGCGCACCGGGGCCCGGGCCTCCCTCCCCACTCACGCCCTCCTGGGTCCCACGCGGCCTAGAGCGTAAACCGTCAAGCTCAGGATCGGGCGGTTGGGCTCCCTTGACACACAACAGCCACCTGGCACCCGTGGGCAGCACGGTCCGACGCCCACGCCGCCGCTCACCCCTGCCCCCCACCCCCGGCCCGGCCACGTGTGCGCTCTCCCCTCTGCCTACTGCAGTGGCAAGGTCAGTCCCCAGGCTGAGGCCAGTTCCCCTCTTACGGTTTCTCTGCTGAACCGGGTTGCCTGTCCACGGCATGTTTCCCGGACTGAAGGACGCTGTCTGGGTCCCCACCGTGTCCCCCGGACTGAGGGACGCTGTCTGGGTCCCCACCATGTTTCCTGGACTAAAAGACACTGTGTGGGTCCCCACCGTGTCCCCTGAAGGACGCTGTCTGGGTCCCCACCGTGTCCCCCGGACTGAGGGACGCTGTCTGGGTCCCCACCGTGTCAGGAAACGTGTCCTTCTACCCCAGGCATCTGTGAACTGGTAGCAGCAACTGGGCTCAATCCAGCTGAGACTCTTTCGGCCCCGTCTCCCAGGAGGAGGCCCCACGGGCGGTGGCGTGTTCTCCTACCAGGAGCCTCATCCGTCTGCTGGTGTCTCACTTCTGGGAGGCGACCCCCGCCGTCTTCACCCCCTGGACCCGATGCAGCCAGGGTCGCAGCATGGATTCACTTTCCCTCACAGAAACTCGCCCTCATCGAGTCCGGACCACCCGCTGGCGGGGCCGGGAGGGGCTGGGTCTGTGCGTGACTCTCACCCCTCAGCCATTTTCCGAGGGATGAACGGGGTCCCCAGCACCCCCAAGAGCCCACAGTGACGTGCTTCCACACCGCGTCACAAGACACACGTGTGCGGCCGCTGCAGCCTCTGTCCCCACGACGCACCTCGTTCACCGCGTGCCGGGTGCCAGCAGGAGCCCACGCAGCGGGAGCAAACGCGGCACCGACGCCAAGCTCTGCTCAGACCGTCCGCGCAGGACCTACCCACGGGCCGTGGGACAAAGGGGGGGGGGCCGAGCGTGCGGGGGGGCAGCCGCCTGGGGAGGGCTCGCACTCGTCCGCCCGCCTCTCCCTTCCTGTCCTGACCGGACCGGGAGCTGATTCCCGGTGACACTTCCTGTCCTGCTGCCTCTGCTCTGGGACACACAGCCACGGGGCCCTGAGAATGCGGGCGGCCCCCCCCGCCCCGGGCACGCAGGCGCTGCCCACGGCTCCCAGATACACTGCTGAGCTCTGCGGAGAGCGAACCACGGCCCAGAGTACGCGAGGTGTGTGTGGTTGGGGGACACCGGCGGTCCACGAAATAAACTGCCTTCCGTTTTATGTCGGCATCTGCGAGGGCCTGTCTGACCACTGCCAGAGAGGGGGGCACAGTCTGTGGGCGATGCCGACGTGCGTCCCTACTCTCACAACCCGGCCATGGCTGGGGGCACTTTTATCTAAGGCTCCTCAAAGAGCTCCGGGGCACCGCGGACCTCTGGGCTGCTCGTCAGACGCCAGTCTTGTCCCCGACTGAACTCTGCACCCCCAAAACTCACAGGTTCAGGCCCTGGCCCCGAGCGCCTCAGGATGACAGCACTGGGGGGTACAGGTGATTAAAACGAGGCTCTGCCTCCATCCCGGCGCCCCCGCCGCCCCCAGCCCTCACCCGGCCGTACCCCCGCAAAGCCCAGCTCTGCCTCCACGGGACCGCGGGCTCCCGGCGCGTGGCGGCCCGCGGCGGAGGCACGGACGGGGCTCATCCCGGGGAGAGCACACCCACGGCCGACGCGAGCCCCCAGGGCGTGAGCACTTGTGGGCACCCGTGCCCGGGCCAATGTCCTGCCGCAGCCGGCTCAAGCTCCCTGACGACTTCACAGAGAGGCCCCCGGGATCCTGCCGCACGGGCCCCCGCAGACAGTGCAGCCCGCCCCGCCTCTGGACACCACCCCGTCCCAAACACGGGAACACAGACTCAACACCACACACCCTGAACGTTCTCACCGAGTCGGCTCCGCCACACGGCCGGTGACCGGCTGCAGGGAGGGCCGGACGGACCTGGTCGGAACGACGGAACCCAACCTCGGGAGGGGCCTGGCGTTGCAGCCCCGCGTGCGAGCCCACGGCCCAGCTCCCCTGGGCGGCCCTCCGGCCCCCGGCCACCTGGATGAGAGGCCCCGTCTCGGGCTCGGCGTCCTAGGCCTGCGGCAGGCACGCGTGGGGGCCGCGGGCTCCAGCCGCAGTTCACGGGGAGAGCAGGCCCCCCACAGCAGCCGGAACCGCGCAGGCCTCCGTGCGCGCCAGTCCCGACCAGAGGCCGGCCTCCCGCAGGGCGCAGCTCCTGGTCTCTCCCAGGGCTCCTCAGGGGCCCCAGGGAACGCCAGTCTCCAGCACCTTTACAGACACACAAAGGCTCCTCCCGTGGACCAGAAAACCTCCATGAGTCCTGGGGCTGGAGCCTGTCAGCACGGCGCAGACAGACGGACAGCAGTCACACCTCTGCCAGATGCCACCTAACTTACGACTCGCTCTCGTCGGCCAGTTCACCCTGGGAAACGGGGAAGACTGCTTCCTGATCTGACAGCCCCGGTCCGGGAGACTGGAGTGGACAAGCTGTACAGCCCGGCCCAGCGGCCCCCATTCTCTGGGTCGCAGCCCCAGAAGGTTTGGGTCGGCTGGCAGCATGAAGCCTCTCGGCAGCGGTGGGCACCGGCAAGAGCAGCCCCGGAGCCAGCACCTGGCTAAAGAACGCCAGCCATGCGGGGATGGGCAGGAAAAGGGGACTGACCGGTGGAGAGCTCCCGAAGCCAGCACCACATCCAGAAGCCCCAGGGGCGGGGGCCAGTGAGCCCCTCTCCTGTTTAAGCTGGCTTGAGGCTGAGCGCAGTTAGTGAAGCAGTCTGAACCCCGCTCCCAAAACTCACGCACCTCGCTGACTTGTACCAAGGCAGAGCTTGTTACAATAAGTACAGGCTGAAAATCAAGCAGAGACGGCCGAGCAGCTGTCACAGACGTGTGGCTGGGAATCGAGGGAAGGTCTGCCTCGCCTCTCCTCTCCTCCCAGAAGCCCCCCACATGACATAAACCCAGGGACTCCAAAAGCCCAGGGCCCGGTCTGTCCAACTCTGGAACAGCTTCATTCCAGGACAGGTGTGAGAGACAGGGTTGAGGGTCCGTGTTGAGGCACCACCTGGGGCGTCTGGGGGGCTCAGTCAGTTAAGCGTCCGACTTTGGCTCAGATCATGATTTCACGGTTTGTGGGTTCAAGCCCCTGCATCGGGCTCTGTGCTGATGGCTCAGAGACTGGAGCCTGTTTCAGATTCTGTGTCTCCCTCTCTCTGACCCTCCCCTGCTCATGCTCTGTCTCTCTCTCAGAAATAAGTTTTAAAAAAACATTAAAAAATTAAAAAACAAATGAGGCACCGCTCAGGCACAAAGCAGAGGTTCTGAGAAGAGGCGTCAGAGCGGGGCTGATCTGGGAACACGGAGCTGTGTGATGTGGGGCCTGCCCAGTGGGCAGGGAGCCCTGGGAAGGGACAAAGGAGAGCTGTGGGTGTACAGGGACAGAGGCCAGTGGGAGGGGGACCCCGGCTTCCCCAGGTCCGGGCGTCCCAGAGCCTTCAGAGAAACGGGATGTTCTGTTCTTCAGCAGGAGGGCTGTCAGGAGCAGCCCCCAGCAGCCCCCAGGACAGGGCTCAGGCCAATCAAGTGCCATGAAGGAAATGGGGTCCCGGGGTGTGGCCAAGGGGTCACCCAACAGGCCAGGAGCCCACGGGGCGGGTGAGGACAGACCGGCGCCGGTGCCGGGGGAGTGCAGCAGCCCCGCGGGCCCCTGGGAGTGGCCTGGCCCTCCAGCCTGGGGGTCACGACCCAGCCTCCAGAACGCGGGGCTCAAAGTCCGTAACGGGAAAGGAGCCAGCCCAGGAGCTGACCTACCACGCCACAGGAGAGGACAGGGCCAGCCACCGGCCCTGGGTCACATGCTCGTCCCCCGTGCCCAACACAGGCCCGGGTCCCACTGGTCGTGAGCCCTCCCTGCTCCCTGACAGACAGGCTGTTGCCCTCAAAGCCTGGTGGATCCTGTCCCAGGCTCTGAGGGGAAGGGGGTGTGCTGGGGAAGAGTAAACAGGGAAACACCTACAGGGAAGCAGGGGGGCGGCTGGGCTGCGGATCGAGGTGGGGTGATGGGGTGACCTGGAACGCCCCCCCCGCCCCCCTCCCAACTCCTGGGCGCTGCCAAGCAAGGCAGAGCACGCTGGGTGTCCCTGCAGTTTGGGGCCGATTTCTGGCTTCGTCAATCCTAACTTTCCCATCCCCACATTCCAGTGCTTTCTAACCCTTTCACTTTTTGGCAAACCTCCCAGAGCAGGGAATTTTCCAGGGACAGGAAAGGGCCAGGGCCAAGCTCTGAAGTGTGAGACTCAGGACAAAGGCCTAAACACAGAGACCGTGGGGGGCAGGATTCTCAGTTGCCCGCCCCCAGACCCAGCACGGGTGGGCCTGTCCTAATCAGGTCGGCTGGAACGCAGAGAAGCACCTGCAGGCATCTGACGGGAGGGCCTGCCCAGCTGGCCTAGGGCACCTGACCGGGGGCCAAGGACAGCCTCCGAGGCTCGGGCGATCCGGGCTGGCGGCCAGCAAAACAGGGACCTCACGCCTCCAGCGGCCAAGAACTGAATTCCACCAACAACCAGTGAGCTGGGAAGGGGACCCCCCAGCCTCTCGGGTCGCGACAGCCCTGCTCCAACCTGACCTTTGGCCGGAGACCCCGAGCGGGAGCCCGCCAGGCCTCACGCTGGCCCCTGACCTCGGAACGGTCTCCGGCCTCTGCGTGTGTGGGAAATTGGACGAGGTGTGCGCACCAGTGAGCCAGGCCACGTGGTGGACACAGAACAGGTGCTGCCGCCCAGGCCCCCCCGCACTGACGCTGCTGGGCGTGTGCCATCGACATGCGCCGGGCTGCTGAACCCACACTTACCTTTCCTCCCGAGCAGGCTGCCAGGTGCGCAGATGAGTGCCCAGGGCGGTCGTTGCAACACTCGGCAAGCCCGAAAGTCAGGGTCAACAACCGCCCCACCCGCCCTGGGAAAGGAGGGCAGAGGTGAGGCTGCCTCCCCTCCCATGGACTCCAACACGCTCTCGGATTTCCAAAAATGGGGTGCCGGCAGCAGCAGGGACACCCCCACGGGGCCCCCAGAGACCCCTGACCCCACCCCATGTGCGGATGAGGCCTCGGAGGCTCTAGCAATTAGGGACCCACGTGAGGAGGGACCGGCCCCCCCCCCCGCCCACCCCAGACAGAGGCACACACTGCCCCGCTAAACCCCCTTCCCACCGGCCCTTGGGCTGCACTTCTCCTCTGCCTGGACTCTCCAACCTCCAACCCTGCAGATCCAGAGGCTTCTAAGAGGAGGCAGGGCTACAGCCCTAGGACCGTGAGCCCAGCCGCCCAGCACGCGTGGCAGCCTGCCCGCCCTCACGGCTGCCTGCGGGGGCTGCTCCGGCGGCTCCCTCCCGGGGCCCGTTCCCAGCCACTGGCAGTGCGGGGTCTGGAGGGTCCAGAAGAGGGATGAGCATGCGGTGTGACGGCCCGTAGCTCTGCCGGCTGCTCCCGCCGGCCCCTGGCAGGAGAGGCCTGGGCACCTGAGGCCCCTCAGAAAGGAAGCCCCCATGATGGCCTCGCCGGTGGGGGTGGCCATCCTGGGGTGAGACGCCCTCTGAGCCAGCTACAGGGACACCAGTCGCCTAAGAGCAGAGCCAGGCTCGAAGGACCTCGGGACCTGCGCCCAGCCTGGGGCCTGGAGGACGAGGCGGGCTGCTGGGCCAGCCGGGCAGGGTGAGGGTCCGTGCAGCCCGTCGCCATCACACAGACCCAGGGTCGTGCCCACCCACCCAGGGCACAGGGGCAGCACCAGGAGGGCCACGGCTACAGGGAACTCTCCCTGAGAGGCGCCTTCAGGGCCACCGGCCACAAGGCGAGGTGACACACCACTCCTGCCGACCTGGCCCAGACAGACAAGACAGGACTATGTGAGGGCCACGGGCGCCCCCAGAGGCAAGTGGCAGGCCAGCACCCGCTCCCTGGGGGGTCCCAGGAGGGATGGGATGACACGGGGAAGGGGACATCCCCAGGGGCGACCAGAGGGGTCTAGATGGCCCTCCTTACGTCTCTGCCCTGACCCTCACCCACATGAGGACACAGGGCTCCATGCAAACAAGGCTCCTCCACGGGGGACGCCAGCACGGGGCTGAGGCTGGTGAGGCTGGTGGGGCACAGGACGGAGGGCTTTCCACGTGGGGTCTCCGGTTCTCCTTCACTCAGGGAGGGAGGCGGGATGAGGGCAGGTAAACGGACGGAGGGAGACGGAGATGAAGACGACATGCCTGGTACGTAGGTAAACCGCTGACAGGCAGGGAGACAGTACAGGACGTGCAGGTAGCTCAGGCGGTGGGCGGACGGAGACGTGAGTGAGTGTGCGCCTTTGCACACGCGCCCACACGCGGTGCTGCAGAACAGCTGTCCGCAGTGGAACTTCACAGTGGACGCGTCTGGCTGCTCACCAGCTCGAAGCAAAGGAAGTCCACTGGGAAAGGGACACGCCGTGACGCCGCCGCCTGACACGGCTCCGCCAGCCAGATCCGGCTCAGGAAAGAAAACCAGCCCAACCAGCCCAATTAAGAGCTAAGCGGCTCCTTCCAACAGCCTCCAAGCCCGCCCACTGCTGGGGTCAGCTGGGTGGCACGGCTCTTCCCAGTAGAAAGGCCATTCGGGGACACGTCCCCATCCGAGGTCCTTACGGGCTGCGGACTGGGGCCTGGAGCTGCAGTCCTTCCCGCACCGGCTGGGGGTGGGGGCACGTGGACCCCCTGGGCCCCCCCCTCTGCGGGGTACAGGCTGCAGGATGGGACCCCCTGCATCCACCCTCTGCCGCACCAGCCCACTGACCCGGAGTGTGGGCCTCCATCTGCACCCTGCCGCCCACGGGGGCCTCCTGGGCCGGGGGTGAGGACAAAGTCCTCTGCTGCCACGCCCTACTGACTAAGAGGCTATTTTTATAAGACGGTGTGTGTGAAAGCCGGAGCTACCCAAGACGCTGGCCACAGGGTGTCCCGACCCAGGGCTGCCGCAGGACTGTCCCCAAGTTCAGCCTCTATCCTGCTACCACCACGGCAGGTGCAGAACCGCCCTGGCTGGTCACTCCCCTGTGCAAACGTGCAGCACACAGGACCCCCCCCCATCTGCCCGCCCCTCACTCCCAACGAGGCCTCCTCCCTTTGCATCCCTGGTGTCTCTGGCCTGGGCCAAAGCTGCCCCCTGCTTTGCCGCGCGACCCCACCCGGTCCTCATTACAAGAGCCAAGCAGTCAACCAGACTCCTTGCTGGTTGTGGCTAAAACATGAGTTCCAGGTCACGGCAGTGACCGATTAGCAGCCAACTCGGAGGCGGCCCTGGCTGGACTGAGCCCTCTGGTTGGTTCAAGGCTGCACCTGATTGCTAAGCAGGCTGAAGCAAGGACAAGACTTGAACTCCAGGCTCAGTGGGCCCAACCCCACGGCACAGGGCAGCCTGCGGGCACCAGCCCGAAGCTCCAGGCCGGTCTACCTGTACTGCTGACACACAGGCAGTGTGGGGTGATGAGACGCCCCCACTTGATGGTGACCCCCATAGCTACCGTGTGTGCTCCTGGGAGAGACCCAGAGGCGGAGCTAACACAAAGCTATAAAACACACTTGCTACTGGAATTTTCTGGGTCACTTCAGACACAAGCTGTGTGTATTCCAGACTTTTTGGGTGGTTCGAGGAAACTATAAATTCATCTATTAGCCTTGTGATCAATAACCCACCCCTGCCCCTTGGCGGAGGCTCCTGATGATCCCAAAGCCTCACACAGGCTTTCTCCGAGTTAAGAGGCCCCCAGTATGGGGTTTCTTTGGCGGATGAGTGAAAGTGTCCTGTGCTGGCTGTGACCGAGGCACACCCCTGCGGGTACACGAGGAGCCCCCAAACTGCACGCTTTAAGCAGGCGAACCGCACAGTGTGTAAGGGCCCTCTCAGTAACGCGGTGGCACATGGAAAGACGAAGGACTCCAGGGGACCCTCGTCCATACCAGCTCCTCCCATGCTGAGGACGAGGAGGGCCGCACGGTCCATCGCATCAGCGCCCTGTAAAGTGACCGGTCCGAAGGTGAGGTGGGGGCTCCTGACGGAGAGCGAAGCCAGCCTGAGGCCTCCCCCTGGCCCAAACGGGACCTGCTATTAAAATAAGGGACAGGAAGGGCGCCTGGGTGGCTTAGTCGGTTAAGCGTCCAACTTTCGCTCAGGTCACGATCTCGCGGTTCGTGGGTTCGAGCCCCGCGTCGGGCTCTGTGCTGACTGCCAGCTCAGAGCCTGGAGCCTGTTTCAGAGTCTGTGACTCCCTCTCTCTCTGACCCTCCCCTGCTCACGCTGTCTCTCTCTCTCTCCAAGAAATAAATAAAAAACATTTAAAAAAAATAAAAATAAAAAAGAAAATAAAATAAGGGACAGGAACAGATTATAACCCACCAGATAACACAAGAAACCATGAGCCACCGACGTGTGTCAATCAGTGAGTAAATGAAGTCTGATGAGAAACTAGGTATTGGGGCTGCGGAGCCCCTCACCACACACACCATCAACCACCAAGGGAGGGGGCCACGTTCACAGGGGCCTCCTCACAGGGCAGGTGGAAAGCCGAGGCCCGGGCAGGACAGGGCAGAACGAGCAGCGCTTCTGATTCCTGCCGAGGAGAGTCACGAGTCTAGACACGAGGGACTGCGCTCGCCCAACGGCACACACGTGGGAACATCGGGCGGGGTCACGTGCAGTCGGGCGGATGTTCACACACACGCGAGGGCTCGCCCTCCCCCGGCCCCGGCCCGCGCTCGAGGAACAAGTGGGTCCGCGCAGTCGCTCCCGCGCATCTGCAGGGGCCCCGGAGGTCAGGAGGGCTTCCCCGCCCCGTACAGACCGGAAACGGAAGTGCGGGGGCGGCATCCTCCGCTTCTGGAAAGTTCCCGTTACATGCTTCGCTTCTAGGGAAGACCCGCGTCAGGACCGCCCTTGGCTACCGAAGCTACGCTGGGTGTCTCTGCTTTTGGGGGAAAAACGACAACCAGCGAGAGGAGCGCCCCGCAGGGCTCTGCAGTGAGCGAGGCCTCCGTCCCCGGGGCCTGCACGTGGCGCCGCGGCCCCC